>NW_006408524.1:25961360-25982769 GCF_000296735.1 Chrysochloris asiatica
TTTTTAAAGAACACTGATATTCTTTACATTTTTAAGAAATATAAAATACAATATGAAAGTCTAAAATGTAGCATAAATACTAATGGCATAGAGTCAGCAAAGAAGGAAAGCTGGTCCCCCCCACTCCTGATTCGGTCAATCATACCTAAAAAAATCTTCTGAATACCATCATCCCTGGTTGTAGACCTACTAAAAGGGTTTATAATTTCAGTCTATAACCTCCTTTTCCCATTATTACTAATAGATAAAAACAATTTCTGATTTGTAATTAATCAGTAGAAAAACAAAGTAAAAGGGGATTATGGGCTAAATCTGATGAATATATTTGAAAAATCTCACAATCACACTGACCAAATTTCACTAGCATTTGAGTCCTAACTGGTGTGGCACTGTGGGCTGATGCGTCAGACTGCAAAGTCATTTGAACCACAAGGTCGGTGGTTCAAGCTCACCAGCTGCTCCCTGGAAAACCAATACAGGGTTGCTATGGGTTGATCGACTTGACGGCACTTAACAATAACAACAGCTATAAATTTGCCAGTTCCTGAGATTAATGTACTGCCTCTACCTTTTCTATTACTTCTTTGCTCAAACTTGAGTTAATAATAACCATGAGTCCCGCTATGGCACTGTGGGATAAAGCACTGGACTGCAAGGTCATTTTGAGCTGCTCCTTGGGAACCCTATACAGCGTCACTATGAATCAGAACCAACTCAATGGTACTTAACAACAACAATAACCAACTCTTAAAATTGCTCATAACTATTAAGATAAAACCAGAAAAATGTCAAGCACATAGCAAGTGTTCAATAAACAAATAACATTCTAATTCTTCTATGAAGAACTGCCTGAATATGCACTTGGTTATTAAATATGTATTATTAAACAAATGACTTTAAAATGAGAGTATGCATGCAGATTTATATTTTATACTCACACACAGAGACAACAGTACTTTGGTTTCACCATATGGGAGTCCTGGTGTAGTGCTATTAGATAAGCACTGGACTGCTGACCACAAAGTTGGTGGTTCAAACCCACGAGTCACTCCTTGGAAACCCTATACATGGTAGCTATGAGTTGGAATCTACTCAACGCTTTATATATATATATATAAATACATACACACACACACACACACATATATATATATGAGTCCTGGTCTGGCGCCGTGGGTTAATGCGCCAGACTGCAAAGTCATTTGAATCTCAAGGTTGGCAGTTCAAGTTCACCAGTCACTCCTTGGAAACCCTATACAGGGTCGCTATGGGTCAGAATCAACTTGACAGCACTTAACAACAACAACAAATATATATACACATAACACAGAGAGAGAAAGAGAGTCCTGGTGTGGTGCTATGGGTTAATGCCCTGGATTGCAAAGTCTGTTTGAACCACAGGTTTGGCAGTTCAAGCTCACCAGTTGCTCCTCGAAAACCCTATATGGGGTCTCTATGAGTCAGAACCAACTAGACAGAACTTAACAACAACAATATATAAATATAGAGATAGATATATAGATACAGATATATATATCACTCCATATTGTTGTTTTTGTTGTTGTTTTAGTACAGTCGAGTTGATTCCAATTCATAGCAACCCTGTATAGATAGGGTTTCTGAGGAGCAGAGGATGGGTTTGAACTGCCAACCTTGTGATCCAGTGCTGATCCTACAATGCCATAACAGTATAAGCATCAAATACAACCAGCAAGCCATGAAACAATACAGTGTGCAAAAATACCCAAGTACAGTATAACTGGACTACAACTGAGTGGTAGATCAACTGGGGAGAGAAGGGATACGTTCAGATATATACACACACAAACACAGAGTGTTTGATTCACAACTTGGAAATTTACATAAAAACAAATTTTAAAATGCATGCTAAGCACAAGTTCTACTTTGACACACAATGGGGTCGGGGTGGAGAAAGCAGGCTAGAACCCTACAGCTCAAGCATATTTTATAATATTCTGGTGTCCTCCTTAGAATGCTCCCCAGTTATCTATAAACAAGCAAGGTGGGTCTGTTGATAAGGTAGCCCTACTAATAGGAAGCCAAATGAACTTCAAAGAAGGCAGGTGGACATCAGGACCACAGTGCCAAGTTGCACATCACATCCAGTTTCTCAGAGTGGAGTAGGGAGAGAAGGGGTACCCAGGGGCAGCGGCTTGGGACTAGACAATGACCAGAAGAGCTATGTACCAGAATCTGAAGGGCACAGGAGAGAGGAAGGGGTGAAGCAAGAAGGGTACCAGTGCTCCTTCCAGTCGGGCTGAATCTAACCATGTGGGATTAGACTCCTTGCTTCCTTCAAGGTCAAACCACACAGGAAAACCAGCTTTCATTTTTTATGTGAAACTCATTTGCTTGGAAATAAATGGTCACATAACCAGTGGGACAAGGGGCATCCCAAGATAACCCAGTTTCTATTCCAAGATTTGGCTTGCAGAAGGTGAATCCGAATCCAACTGTAATCATCTAATCATAAATTTTTTTTCAAAAACAAAAACATTGCCATCCAGTCAATTCCAACTCCTGGCCACTCCATGCATTTCAGAGTAGAACCGCACTCCAGAATTTTCAGGGACTATAATCTTATGGAAAAAGGTCTGTGGGTGGTGCAATGGTTTGCTCTCAGCTACTAACCTAAAAGTTGTCAGTTCAAACCCACCCAGCAGCACCATGGAAAAAGGGCCGAGGGACCTGTTTCTGTAAAGCTGATAGCCCAAAAACCTAATGGAGCACTTCTATTCTGTAGCCCATGGGGTTGCCATGAATCCAAATTAATCCAATGGTAACAGGTTTGGAATCCTGAAGTAAATTGCGGGCCTTTCTTCCATGGAGGTGCTTGGTGGATTTGAACCATCAATCTTCCACTGAGTAGCCAAGTGCAAACCATATGCACCAGCCATAACCTCCAGAATATACACAATGCTGTTGTTGCTAAGTGGCACTGAGTCTATTCCAACTTACAGCAACCCTGTACAGAGTTTACAAGGAGCAGCAGGTGGATATGAACCACTGAGCTTGAGGTTCACAATCCAGTGATGATCCTACAGTGCTACACCAGGAGTCCATAAAAACAACAGGGCTTCCAAAAGTTCATGGGCAAATTTCATTATCTTTTAATCCCATTTTTCTACAAACGTTTTGAAGCCTCTTTATACAGTGCTTCCCCAAGCGGACAAGGATTTGTGTCTGTTTTGTACAGTCTTATATTCCCAGTGCCTACCCGAAAGCAAGGAGTTCTGGTGTGGTGCTGTGGGTTAATGCGCTGGACTGCACAGTGCATTTGAACCATTGAAGGTCAATGGTTCAAACTCACCAGTTGCTCTTTGAAAACTCTACATAGGGTCAATATGGATCAGAACTGACTTGATAGTACTTAACATGCCTAAAGCAATCACTTAATAAATACTTGCTGAATGAATGACAGCTGCCTAGCTTTCAGAGTCTTTTCTGAGCCATCATTTGTACAGCACAATAAACCTGTAAGGTTGTCAGTGCATGCATTACATTATCCTATGCTTTATACAGAACAAGGTTCAAAGGAATTAATGACTTTTTTCAAAGTCTTATTGTTGTTGTTAAGTGTCACCAAGTAGGTTCTGACTCACAGCACCCCTGTATAGGGTTTCTGAGGAGCGGATTGTGGGTTTGAATCACCAACGCCGACCTGGTGATTAGCATCCCAGTGCTAGAAAAAAATCAGGAGCCACAATTCACCAAAAGAGACCTAAATCCTCAAGTTCCTGATCAAGAGCACTTTTCACTAAGACATATATACTACTATATAAAAGTCACACTCTACAGTGTGCAAAAATAACCTAGTGTAGTATAAGCGGACATTTTGGCAGATCAACCAGGGGAAGCAGGGTTGTGTTCAAAACAATGAAGTGATTCCTGGTCAAAAAAACATGGCCTGCACTTAAGTAGCAGCATAAATAAAGAGATGCCTGCTGTCCTTTGACCTCAACTATGGAAACTTTTACTCTGCACAAGACAAGCAGCTCCTCAATGCTGACAGGGCTAACAGGACTCGGTGGCCCCCTGCTCAATCCTCACTGGTGATGGCCAGTATGCAGCTTCCCAGGGGAAGCATGTGGAGGCAGGGCTGCTGTGCAAACCAGAGCTACAGAGACCACATCTAAGCGAGCAGCCATCAGCCACCTGGGCCCCATGCAGACAATTCAAATTAGAGCTATCCTCAAGGGGAAGGGCAGAAACCACCTGACCAGGTCTTTGTTCTGTCTTGCTTGTGGTATCATATTTTCTGTTGACTTGACTCAGCTACTCTTTCAATGAATTCAGGTATTCTGGTTGCTTCTACTCTTTCTTGTTCCTCTGCCATCTTTTTCTATTCCCACCTTCCCACAGTTTATAATCTTAGAGGTTCATTTATGTCAAAGGAAAGGCACTATGTCAATCTAGGAGTAATAAATATTAGTATTCACGTGCATACTTAATACCCAAGCCTTTTATGAGTGAAACGCATGGGGAGAAGGCAGTATATTGCCTCAGACTGTGGGATAATGCACTGGACTGCAAGGTTGGTTTGAACCTCAAGTCGGTGGTTCAAATTCACCTGCTGCTCCTTGGAAACCCTATCTATACAGGGTAGCTCTGAGTTAAAGTTAACTTGACAGCACTTAACAAGCAAGCAAGCAAGCTCTAAGGTACCATTTAGGGAACTCAAAGGCGATTCCATCAGATCTTAAGGGGAAAAAAAGAGGATTCAGGAGACTGTGGCCTGTCACCAACTGGTCAGGTGACTCAGTTCATTTCCTCTTCTATAAAACTGAAGTTGGAAACAATTAGCTGGAAACTGTTCCATTTCTAAGTGTACTAAAATACAATGACAAACACTTAGATGTAGTTAAGTGCCTTTGAGTCAGTTGTGACTCCTAGAGACCCTATGTAGGGTTTTTCCAAGGGGCAGCTGATGGGTCTGAACTGCTGACCTTGTGATGAACAGGCTAGTGCTTATCCTATAGTGCCACACCAGGACTCCAACACAGTATTTAGTGTGTGTATACACACACATATATATGTATATACCGCTTATATAGTATACATTATATGCCAAGGCACTGTTGTGATTTATATACATTCATTCATTATTTAATCTTGTCAACAACCTTATGAGGTTGGTATTGTTAATCCCATTTTACAGACAGATAACTACACGCAAAGAGGAGTGAAAATGCTCACCCAAACCACCAGTAAGTGGCAGAGCCAGAACCCAAGAAGTCTGGTCTCAGAGTCTTCAAGCAAATCATGATGAAGCATTGCTTTCCATGGGATGGTGGTGGGTGGTGATGGTGGTAGTGTGCCTGAATTTGGCTCTGACTCATAGCGACCCTGTACAGGGTTTCTGAGGCTGCAAATCATTATGGGAGCAGACAGCCTCATTTTCCTCCAGCGGAACAGCTGGTAGTTTCAAACTGAAGTTCACAGCCTGATTCATAACCACTACGCTACTAAAGACTGGAATCAAAGGGAAATTGCTGTGTGAATTCAAATACCTTTAATCGAAGTACCCACCATCAAAGAATAATCCAATTAATAAGCCACTGTGAAGACTATTCGATTGTCAACAGATACTCTCTAACAAGCATTCCCTACAAATAGTAATATCAAATCATGAATTTAGAGGAGCCAGAAAGATAGTAGCAGCCCATTGTAGAGCTGATTTTGGTCTGTCAATCATCAGATGTTGTAAATAAACAGTTTTAAGAAGTTCTTTTTTAACTAGGCACATTTGTTTCCTGGGAAATCTTTACTTTTGTCAGATAAACTCCCAAGTAATTTGGATCTGCTTTATCGCTTACAATGTATTTGTTATCTGACTTAATTAGCACATTGTTTTCGTTCTAGATTTAGTCCCAAGTTTGTATCATATGATGTGAACCACAAGATGGTGCTCTAATATAGGAAATGAACTACTGAGTATGTATCTAATTATTAGCAAGTCAAGCTCAGCAATGTTCTGCCCCTCAAGATCATAAAAAATAACAAATAACTCTTGCAATCACTTTGCCCACGCCCATAATCTGAACACAAGAATTTCTGTGTACTTACTTTCTGAGGAACTCTTCCAAACCTTGGCGACGCTGATCCACATGCTGACGATTGTTCATGTTGAAAAATAGGTTTTTAGATGGAAGTTCTGGCAATTGTCTTATGAGAAAGAGAAAAAAACAATGATCAAATCAGACTGGTTTAGTAACAGTGAGGCAAATTATGCTTGACAATAATTACTATACAACTATTAATAAGAAATTGAGGCTATCAATTAGCCTAAAGAAAAAGCAACTTGCAACATTTCTGAACCCCTTCATGGACATATCTAAAAAAGCTGGTGGAACTCAAATGATAAATTTTAAAACTAACTGAAAGTGTGTTATTGTAGTCAAGAAGAAAGCCTATGAAATCCTTTATACCTGATCTAATACATAGGGAACTTAATACTTAGTTACTGAATATAAGGCAGTGTCCATAGTACACCCTTTAAATTACTTACACCAGCAGAGCATTACTTTGGAGTCTCTGCCTTAGCCATACAAACTCTCTGTATCTTCTTCGTACGCAGGATGTTTTCATAGTAAAACACATGCTGTTGGTCTGTTGAGAGAAACAGAAAAAGAAACACTAGCCTCACTTGAGGGAAAAAAAATGCTTTTCTTTTATCTGTAACACACGATATAAAAACAACGAAATGCTATTTGCTTTTGACTCGTGGAGACCACCTTAGGGATCAGAGCAGGACTATGCTCCATAGGGTTTTCAATGACTGATTTTTAGTAGAGTGCCAAGACTTTCTTTCAAGGCACCTCTGGGAAGACTTGAACTGCCAACCTTATTGCTCAGCAGCTGAGCAAAGTTAATCACTTGTGAGATCCAGGGATTTCTATTACTATCTCACCCACCCACTCACTGCCATCAAGTCGATTCTGACTCATAGCAACCTACAGGACAGGGCGGAAGTCATTCAAAAATCTTCATTCTCAACAGGATTACACAACCAAAATTGTATTTATGCCAGCCAGTGCTCTAAAATCTTGTCCTTGCCCACCATATGAAGAGCGCTGGGATGACATCAGTGAGCAGCTATTATTCTGGATGAGTCGAATCCAGCTGCTTTCAAAATCCTGAAGTCGTTTCCTGCTCACCTAGTTTAGCACTGACTTTAAGGAATGGATCATCAAAAACAAAGTCTAAATTGAGAGCCTGGGGTCGTCTGCTGTGCTTTAAGACCATTCAAGCAGCTGGAGGAGAATTTGGGGATAAGACACTTTCTCATATCCTTGACACAATATCTATGTCACAGAAGCCGCCCCACTCCTGAACATGAGTGTCAGAGGCAGCGCACAACTCACCAGGAATCCTGAAATAACTTCTAAACATGAGAACATTTCCTTTCTCTACCAGATGTGAGGGGGGCGCTGGGAAGAGGGTCAGCCTGGAGGGCAACTGCTGTTGTTGTTAGGTGTCTTCAAGTTGGTTCCGACTCACAGCAACCCGGTACAGGGTTTCCGAGGAGCGGTTGGTGGTTTTGAACCCGGAATTCCAGTCAGGCTCTGCTATGGGGCAGTCATCTAACTTTCTCCTGACTGTGCAGAGCGATGAAATCGGACCTACCCATTTCATGGAGTGATTGTGAAGATGGTAACAAGCACCTGGTAAATGTTATCTAGGAATATTACTGTTGTTGTTGTTGTTAAGTGCCGTTGAGTCGATTCTGACCCATAGCGACCCTGTATAGTGTTTCCGAGGAGCTGCTGGTGAGCTTGAACCGCCAACCTTGCAGTTCAAACAACATTGCAGTCTGGCGCATTAACCCACAGCGCCACACCAATATTTACTAAATGCTCTTTTTCTGTAGAAAAAGCTACCTCCAATGTCCTCATCCTCAACTAAACCACAGTGCTCCTCCTCTGGATAAACAGAGCCCTGGTGAATATGTGTACTTCTCCTCTGGGCAAAACAAGATACTGGAAATTTGTCTCTTCATTTTTTTTTTTAATTGGTGGTGGTGGTTATGTGCTGTGGAGTCAGTTCTGACGCATAGCGACCCTGAATAGGGTTTCCAAGACTGTAAATCTTTACAGGAGCAGAAAGCCTCATTTCTCTCCCATGGAATGCTGGTAGTTTCAAACTGCTGACCTTGAGGTTAGCAGCCCGACTCATATTCACTACATTTTTATATTCCCTGTATTTGTTTCAAAATTCTATATCATAATCTTTATATTGTCAAATGAGAAACAGATTTTTCTCTTTTGTCCCCAATATTTATGTGATTTCTCAAATTGCTATTATTCTATTAGCAGCTGTTCTCCTTGAGACAGCTAAGTGATATGTGCATTAATTCTCAAACTGTTTCCATAAAATGGATAGTTCCTTGTATTCTTGCTATATAAAAGTTCAGGAAAACTCAGGCTGCAGAGAGGTAGCCACTGGTCCAAGTCCTATTATCTTTGGTGGTGTGGCAGCAAAGTATACTGGCAGGATTTGTGGCACAAAAACAGTCTGTGGGTGGAGCCCAAAGCACATCAGGGCATGGCTCTAATGTGCTCCTTAGGGACTAAACTAGAAGGCTATGTTACACCAGAATTGGTGTCCTAACGAGTCTGGGGAAAGGTCTCCGCTCAGCTGTCTCGCCCCAAAGAATACCAGGCCACTGCAGGGACTCCTGTTGCCTTGGGTACAGGTTGGGTCAATTCAAACTCACTTAGATTTCTCTGTTCAGAGTCACTATGAATATCCATCACTGGAGATTCATCTGTGATCTACATTAGAGTAAGGACTGCCCATACATCCTTTATTTGCAAAACAAATTCAGGAGCGTTGTCTATGATGACCTATTCAGCAATTCATTAGCTTAAAGTTTCAAGTAAATTTAAGATTTCAGAGTCACCTATTATTAGTCCCCTTGAGGTTAACTAAAACAGGTTAAACACCAGATTTCTTTACCTGCAAAGCTCCACAAGTATAAAATCTAAGAGAGGCAGACTAGAATTCTCTGGCCCAGACATTCTCTCTTTGTCATAACAAGCAGAAGCCTCTCCCAACACAGATCTAACTGAGATCCCAAATTCATTAAGTTCCTCTAAATTTATTTGCTTGTTTTTGCAGTCCTAGCCTCCAAGCCAAGATTCACTGTCAATTTATTAGCATTTTAGACAAACACCAGAATAGTATCAAATAATATTTGTTGAACCAATCACTTCTGGCTAGGATGGAGATTTCAGAATTAATTTTATGCTATTTTTATAGCAGAAAAGACTCTATACCTGCATTTGCTGTTTTGTTGTTGTTGTTGTTAAGGGCCGCCGAGTCAGGTTCCTACCCATAATGACCCTGTATAGGAGCAGTTGGTGAACTTGAACCAGAGGCCTTCCAGTTCAAGTGGACATTGCAGTCTAGCGCATTAACCAACAGCGCCACACCAGGATATCAGGCCTACCATAATGTATATGATGTTGTTGTTAAGTACCGTGGAATTGGTTCCAACTCATAAGTGACCCTGCACAGGGTTTCCAAGGCTTTAAATCTTTACGGGAGCATAACACCTCATCTTTCTCCTGCAGAACAGCTGGTAGTTTCGAACTGTTGACCTTGAGATAGGCAACCCGACTAGTAACCACTATGTTACCAGAGCTCCTTAACGTATATGGACTCACAATATTTTAGACACAGTTAAAGAATTTCTGATGATATATATAAAATATTGCTTTTTTTTTTTTTCCCAGAAAACTCTACATCCTCTCAAAACTAAAGATTTATCAGGCAATATTTTCTAGAAATATGCTATAACAAATCTTAAAGAAATACTGTTAATGAGCTATACTCCTTAACCATATATTTTAATTGTGCTAAGATAGTCATGGAGTCCTGGTGTGGTGCTGTAGGATAAGCACTGGACTGCAAGGTTGTTTGAACTGCAAGGTCAATGGTTCAAATTCACCACCTGCTCCTTGGAAACCCTATACAGGGTCGCTATGCATCAGAACTGACTCGAAGGCACTAAACAACAACAACAATATCTTCATACATGAAAACAATAAACTTTAAAATCTTAACAACAGTAATAAAGAATTCAAAAACTTTAAACTTGAGGAACCATCCTTCTACTGAGTTTAAGAGATAAATCCGTTCGAATCACTGAAATTTAGTTCTTTGAACTCAGAAAACTTTTACAAATTTTAAGCATATCATAAACCCCAAACCAAACCCACTGCCACATAAGCGATTCATAGTGCCTCATAAAATGTTTGCTATGAAAAATTACCACGACTTCTGCTGACTACTAACTGGATACTTACGTGAATACAGATCTCATAGTCAATATAAGAATGCCAAAAGTCCTCCTTCTGAATCCTAGGGTCTCGGACCCACACACTTACAAATTCCTGTAAGGGCATCATAAACAAAGAAAAAGTTTCAGAATTTCAAGTAGCAGTAGAGAGAGCTACGAGAAATGACTGTACAAGAATGCTGAAGCTTACCCAAAGCAGTGGTAATCCTTCAAAAAACAAGAAGTTAATGAATCAGACACCACAGGCAAGTGTGAAAAAAAAAAAAAAAAAAAAAAAAAAAACCCCTTTTTTTTTTCTTTTAAACCACAAACAATTTAGCTTTATAAAACGTTATTTGCAAACAAGTAAGAAAGCATCCTAAAAAGCTGGTTTTTTCATTTTAAACATAAAAAGTGGGTTCACTTTTTGCTCAAATTTTACAAACAGTCCTTTTAAATTTCTTCAGGACTCTAAACAAAGACTACAGGCCCTTGGCCCTGCCTAGTAAATCCTCCTAGGGCTCAAGAAGGGGTGGTAACGATCATGTGGAAAGTCAGCACTGAGCGCTGAAATGGACTCTGGGTGTGCAAACCCGCCTTGTGACAGTAAGGAGTAATAACTTACTAGTAGAAATACAAACACCTTCTTTTATGTAATACTTTGCTATTTTCAAAATAAATCCCGATCTATTAGGTCACTTCATCTTCATAATAACCTGCTATGGCAAAAGAGATGTTTAAGAAAAGGAAAAAAAAAAAGCATTACAGTGGAAATTTTCATTCCCTTTTAAAGATAATAAAAATAAAAATATGGAGTAAAATTTTAAACACAATACTTTTCACAAACTGCTCTTTACTAAGTTAGATAGGTTCAAACACGAAAGAATGGGCAGGAAAAGAAATGCTTGACTTGGCACAATTAGCATTAAGATAATCATAAAATTTACTAACTGGATCTAATTTTGAGTATTTCAGCTTGTTGTGAAGTTTAAGACTTAGAGGCATCTAACATGGCTTTACTTTGGCAAAACAGACTCAGGCTGTAAACACTTCAGAGCAGATGAGGAAGAAGAAAAAGTCTAGAGTTTTCTGGACATAGTGCCTTCATTTTACTAAAACAAAGAAACAACAAAACAACAACAGTCCATACTTTGTGCTTACATTTGAGACCTCTGCCCCACTGCTTGTCCTCTGTACACAGGGATTCTGAATCAATGCCCTATTAAATTGCATTATGTCATTTTTAAATCCTTTAGGGAGATACAGAGATAGAATACGGCAAGATAACAATATGGTGATGTTATAAATATTCTGGCTATTATTTCTTAAAATCACAGTCTAAATGACAAGAGGGACTATTGTTGAGTGCCATCCAGTCAGTTCTGACTTACAGTGACCCTGTGTAGGGTTTCTGAGACTGTAAGTCTTTGCAAAAGCAGAAAGCCTTGTCTTTCTCCTGCAGAGCCACTGGTGAGCTCAAACTGCCAACCTGTGGTTCACAGTACAGTGCTTATCCTACAGAGCCAGCACACTGTTGTTGTTGCTGTTAAGTGCCGTCCAGTCGGTTCCGACCCATAGCGACCCTGTATAGGGTTTCCAAGGAGCGACTGGTGAGCTTGAACCACCGACCTTGCAGTTCAAACCGAACTTGCAGTCTAGTGTATTAACCCACAGTGCCACACAGGGATTCCATGACAAAGTTGGCCCTGCCTAAAAGCTGAGTAAAGACAGAACAATGACAACAGCTGACAAGGTCACCCTGCCCCCTTCCAGCCACACTCCTGGGGAAGGCTACTCATCTTGTCACATGGAAGTCTTCCTCAGAGGGTGCTGGGCGCTCTACCTTCCACTGCAGAGGGAGAAGTTCATGGACATACCAAAAAGGAAATTAAGTATTTTCAACAGCTCAATGTTCTACACTAACTGTAGAATGTATGCATCTGTTACTGAAGTACTCAGTCTTCATCAAGATTAAACACAAATGAAAGGACAAGGAAAGCTGTTAGTAAATTTGCTACAAAGTTGTCATTTTAAAAAAGTTTCTGAACAAAAATAATAAAATCAAGAGTCACTACAGTGCCACATACCCACTAGCCACTCACTATATTATAAACCAATGATGACTGTTGTTAAGTACCGTCGAGTAAGTTCTAACTCACAGTGACCCAAGAACAGGGTTTCTGAGGGACAGCTGGTATGTTTGAACCTCCAACCTTGTAGTTAGCAGTTCAGCTTACCCTTCAGTGCCATGGTAGCAATGACAAATAGTTCTGAGAACTACCAGAACGCTTCCCCCTATTTGTTACCTACAGTTCAATTGCTAACATACAGGCTTTAAGCAACCTGTCCCTTTTCATGGGACGAGCGCTGGGTTTATGGACACAGAACTAGGGGCAAATCTTGGCTCACCTACTTCCTTAAGTCTGAATGTATGCACTGAGGCTCATTCTGCACATCTGGGGAATGGAAATGATACCTGCCCAACCTATCAGAGCTACTTGTTAACCAGCTGAACAAGTTACAACCAAGTCAGTTCCAACTCATGGTGACCCCGTGTGTGTCAGAATACAACTATGTGCCATAGAGCAGCCAAAGGTTGATTTTTTGCTAGGCCTTTCTTCCAAGAACACCTCTAGGTGGACTCAAACTTCTAGCTGGACCCCATCAGAGACTCAACTGTTTGTCAGAAGGATCATTTATTTTATAAAATAAACATGCACATACTGGGAAATTTTTTGAAAAGTGCTATATGAATGTAAAGCAGTACTATATGAAAAGGAAAAAGCTTATAAACCCAAAGCATTGAATTATTCCCACAGGCATCGGCAACAAGTTAAGAATAGCTAAACCAACTGCATATATTTTTTAAAGTACAAAAAAAAAAACCCGATAGTGAACACTTAGGAATCCTAGTGTGACACGACTTTATAGTATTTGTAGAAGGAATAGTCAGCATAACACCAAATGAAGTTAGAGTCTATTTTCCTCGTTTCTATGAGTAAAATTCTCAAACTTTACCACTATTATTTGTTAGTTAAGTCTAATCGTTATCCAAGGAAGGATGTGTTGAATACATATTCTAAAACCATGAGGATAAGAAAATGTCTTCTAAGAGCAAAGCAATGCATTTGAAATGCTACATCAAAATGAACTACTGTGCTAAGGCTTCAAATATGACTTTCTTCATCTGGAAATCCTTTGTTAACTTGGTTGGAGTGTCACTGTTCTGTAGTGAATGGCAAAGTCTTTCCCTTTCTGTTTCCCAAAATGTTGCTGTGACCCTGCGAGTCATCCCCAGCTGCTGTTCACGCCCTGTTACAATTCCAAGGTTACTTCATACATACCCATGTGAGCTGAGGTGGTTGTTAAATTAGCTACCAACTGCCTCTTCTTCCAGCTAGACCGTCCTACTTGGGAAACCCACAAGCACTCAGAGTCGAGTCTAGAGCCCTTCCCACGTCATGCTACTTCCCATCTCAGAAAAAGGCATCCATAGTAACTGTAAAACCCCAGCTAGAACCCAGTTACCCCAGACTACTCCTCTCTTTGATTTACTCCCCAAATCTACCCTGATTAAGACCTTCAGATTCATTCTCCTTTGAACCACCTACAACTCAATCACTGCCTTGGTTCAAGGACCTCTTGCCCAACATTAATTCAAGAGTTGCTAATTGATCTCCGGGCCCTTATCCAATTCATTCTGAACACTAAGACAAGATTGGCTCCAAAGCATACATCTGATGATGTCATTTCCCTGCTGAAAATCCTTCAAAGCCTTTCTTATAACCTTCAAGAGCAAGTTCACACTCTTTAAGTAGCACATATAGTCTTTCATGAGTCTCACTCCATCTAACTCTGAAAGCTAAGCTTACTCCGCCCAGATATACAACCTGTTATCTCACACGGCCAGGGCTTTTAAATATGTTGTTCCCTCTGCCTGGATTGCTGGCCCCACTCCACCTCCTGCTTTCTTTCCTTTTTTTTTTTTTTTTTTGCTAACTCTAAATTCCATTTCATAATTCAACTTGGTCACGGTTCCCTCTGGAAATCCTTCTAAGATTCACCCAGTTTGAACTACTTGATCCGCTACTCAACCCCTCAAGCTCCTAGGCATGCCTACAATTACCTACAGACCTCCTCTATCAGAAACTAAGTTATGAGACTTAACTGCATCCCATTAATATCATTAAATGAAAAAATGCATACATGTATGAATGAAAGATTTCAGGAAAAAAACGAGATCAAACTTTTACTGAACTAAAATCCTCATCCATTTGAGTCTTGGACTCTATGGATTAAGAAGGCTTTCAGCAGCTGGTGCAAAGTTTATCTTAACAAACCCATTCCTCTAAGGTGTGCCAATTAACAGCATACGACTACAGGAGCAATGTTTAAGATCTATGAGAACAAACTGTTTTCAAGCACCCTGAAGAACTCCAGAAGCACTTATTTACATAGAAATAATTGAAAATCACTCTGATAGCTTTAGTAACTTAGTGATGTTAGGGTCCCTTAAGACTTGTAACAGACAACAATTTGTTAGTCTAGTTGGAGTTAAAATATGTACTCAAGAGTAATAAAAGTACATTTATTTTAAAATATTCTATAATTCAGATGGGCCTCCCTTCCCCCACCCTGCAATTAGTAGGAATTAGTGAAGTTTCACCACACTCGCAGCTCTGAACAGCACACCCAGGAAGCCAAGGTTCACCTATAATCCCTTAATTAGACGCATCCCTCACGATACTGCCCACCATCCTTCAAAGGAATGCTGACAGTCTGTCAGCCACAGAGGACATCTCGGGGGTTCCATACCTAGAATCATATGGATTTCCGATGAAAATTGCCTCAGCAGAAGCAGTTAGTCAATTTAATAACCTTATTAAACACTTTAACGACTTCTTGGGTCTAATGACTGTATCTAGTGTGGAAGAAAAAGTCAGGCAGAGTAGAATTAAAAATTTAAACTAACAGATCCCTACTGTTCTTCACGTGAAATAGACTTCTAAAGAGACAGCTAGACTCTGAAAACTAATTCCAGTGTTCTTTTATAATAATCACTCTCTGATTTCAGTGTACCCTGTTTTCCCACCCTCAACTCCAGGTTCAATCATTATTCATTTCCATTTTGTCTTTTTTTCTCTTATACCTAAGGAGTCTTGGTTTGAGGCTATAAGATAAGCACTGGACTGCTAGCCACAAGGTTGGCAATTCAAACCCACCAGTTGATCCTCAAAAACCCTATACAAGGTTGCCATGGGTCAGAACTGATTCCACGGCACTTAACAACACAAAGTGAAGAATTCCATAGTGCTACAAATAATTCAATCACTAACCCACTAGCCAAAATGTTGGAGGTTCTAGTCTACCTAGAGGCACTACAGAAGGAAGGCCTGATGATCTACTTACAAAAATATCAACCATTAAGTACCCTAAGGAGCCCAGTTATCCTCTGAAACCCAGGAGTCGCCATGAGTTGAAATCAACTTGAAGGCAAGTGGTTCTAATAAGAGGTGAAATTAACAATAAAGATAGCTGTATTCTATCAGGCCTAGACATGTACTAGACACTATAGCAAGTATTTTACATGTGCTTTTTTCTCTTCATCTTTTAAACAATCCTAGACCTAGGTTCATTGCAATATTGTTAATAGTAAAAAAGATGGAAACAACAGATGAATGGATAACTTTGAGTACAACTGAGTAATAGCTAAGGTTCTGCGTCAACCTGACTGGGCCACGATTCTCAGTGGTTTTGCAGTTGTGATGTAGTTATCCCCTATGCTGTGATTTGATGTGATAAACCAGTAAGAGGATTAAGGATGGAATATGCCCCCCTTAATTCCACCATCACCCTGATCCAATTTATGGGACATTCCTAATGGTGTGTCATGCAATACCTTTTATCTTACAAGAGATAAAAGGACAGAGACCTGAGCATAGAAGAGGGAGCCACTATCACCAAGAGTCAGGAGTAGTGTGCATTCTTTGGACCTGAGTTCCCTGCACTGTGAAAGTCCTAGATCCAGGCAAAGGTGTATGGAGCTTTCTAAGGAATACTGGGTCTACAGATGCTGAAAGGACACAAGCCTTCTCCAAGTGCTGGCACTCTAAATTTGGACTTGTATCCTCATAGACTATGACAGCATAAACTTCTGGTTGTTAAAGCCATCCACTTGTGGTATTTCTGTTATAGCAGCACAAGAGAACTAAGACACTATACAACTATAGAGAGTAATGAGGATTTCGTGAAACATAACATGAATGCATCTACAGGACATTATGCTGAATACATTACATTAACTTAACTAAGACACTATACAACTATAGAGAATAATGAGGAGTTCGTAAAACATAACATGAATGAATCTAGAGAACATCATGCTGAATACATTACACTAACTTAACTAAGATACTATACAACTATAAAGAATAATGAGGATTTCGTGAAACATAACATGAATGAATCTAGAGAATATTATGCTGAATACAATACATTAACTTAAGTAAATTAATCACAAAAGGACAAATACTATACGGTTTCACTATTACAAAGTTAAGAATAGAGAGAGATACACACAGAAAGAAATGTTCTTTGATGGTTACTAAGAACGGGAGAAGAGAGGAGAAATTGCTTTCTAGATAGTAAACACTTTTTATTTTTGGTAAGGGGAAAGTGAATGAAGGTGAATCCACTAAGTACACAAGAAAAAAGGGACTTTGGTAAATACTATAGAGTATCAGATTTTGCAACAACAGTAATAACCAAAAGATATGTATGTCCTTACATAGGTCTATCGGAAGGCATATGTGAGTACACCATGTGTAGAGGGATATCTATGATCTTAGAAGCCACTGAGTCAGTGTTTCAACTCATATGTTGTACAACAGAATAAATACTGTGCAGTCCTGTGCCATCCTTACAATCAATCACTGCAATGACTGAGTCCATTGTTGCAATCACTGTTATCAATCCATGTCTTGGAGGGTTGCCTATTTTTTTGCTGGCCTCTACTTTACCAAGCACGATGTCATTCTCCGGGGACTGGTCCCTGCTGAAACATATCCAAAGTATGTAAGATGAAGTCTTGCCAGCCTCACGTCTAAAAAGCATTCTGGCTGTTCTTCTTCCTGGCAATCCATAGTACATTTAATATTCTTCACCAAGTCCCTAATTCAAAGGCATCAATTTTCTGATCTTCTTTATTCACTGTCCAACTTCTGATTCATATGAAGTGACTAAAAATACCATGGCTTCAGTCAAATGCACCTTGATCTCCAAAGTGATGTTTTTGGGTTTTAGTACTTTTAAAAGATAATTTGCAGCAGATCTGCCCAATGCATCATTTGATTTTCAGACTGCTACTTTCATGAATATTGATATGGATCCAAGTAAAATGAAATTCATGACAATTTCAATCTTTTCTCCATTTATCATGATAGTGCTTGTTGTTCCAGTTGTGAGGATTTGTATTTTCTTTATGGTGAGGTGTTGTTGTTGTTGTTAAGTGCCATCAAGTTGGTTTTAACTCATAAAACACTGTATAGGGTTTCCAACGAGTCGCTGGTGGGTTTGAACTGCCTACCTTGTGGTTCAAATTGACCTTGCAGTCCAGTGCTTTAGACCACAGCACCACACCAGGACTCCATATTAAAGGCTAAAGTCTCTGATCTTCTTCATTCATTGTTTCACATCCCATTCGCTTCAGCAAGCAAGACTATGTCATCTGTATATTGCAGGCTGTTAATAATTCTTCATCCAACCTGATGTCATATTCTTCATGTAGTACATCTTCTTAGATTATTTGCTCTACAAATTGAGTAAGTATGCTGAAAGGATGAAATCCTGATGAACAGCTTTCCTGATTTTAAACCATGTAGTATTCCGCTGATCCCTGGTACGGTGCTGTAGGATAAGCAATGAACTGGTAACTGAAAGGCTGGCAGTTCAAACCACCACCCACTTTTGGAAACCCTATACAGGACTGCTGTGAGTCAGAACCACACACAACAACAATATGGTAGAACAACTGCCTCTTGGTCTATGTAGTTTCCTCATTAGCACAAAGAAGTGTTCTGGTATTCCCATTCTTCCAATGTGATCTACAATGGCTTTTGATCTACACAACCGAATGCCTTTGTATAGTCAATGAAACATAGGTAAACATCTTTCTGGTATTCTCTGCTTCCAATCAAGACCTTCCAATCAATTGCTTCCAGTCAGTGTACTGACTGCTGCAATAGCTTCTGAATTATCCTTGCACATAATTATTCATGATATTGTTTGATGAGTTCCACATTCCATTTGATCATCTTTCTTTGGAGCAAGCACAAATATAGGTCTCTTCCATTCGGTTGGCCGTGTAGCTATTTTCCAAATTTCCTGGCACCATCGAGTGAGCACCTCCAGTGCTGCATCAGTTTGTTGAAACATTTCAATTTGTATTCCATCAATTCCTGGAGCTTTGTTTTTCCCCAATGTTTTCAGTGCAGTTCAGACTTCTTCAGTACCATTGGTTCATGATCATATGCTACCTCTTAGAAATGTCTGAACATAGACTACTTCTTTTGGAACAGTGAATCTGTGTATTCCTTCCATCTTCTTTTGGTGCTTTCCACATCATTCAATATTTTGCCCATAGAATTCTTCAATGTTGAAATCCAAGCCTTGAATTTTTTCCTCAGTTCTTTCATCTTGAGAAGTGATCTGTGCGTTCTTCCCTTTCGGTTTTCTTACTCTAGGTCTCTGCACGTTTCATTATAATACTTTACTGTGTCTCCTTGAGTCATCCTTTGAAATCTTCTGTTCATCTCTTTTACTTCCATTTCTTCTTTCTCTTCAGTTATCCTACATTCAAGAACAAGTTTCAGAATCTCTTCTGATATCCATTTTGGTCTTTTTTTTTTTTATGATCTTTTGGTTTCTTCACAGATGATGTATACAAAAATCATTTGGATTCCTCTATACTAATGAGTAAAACTCTGAAAAGGAAATTAGGAAATTGTTGTGGTGGCGTTGTTCTTAAGTGTCGTCCAGTTGGTTCCAACTCATAGCGGCCCAGTACAGGGTTTCTGAGGAGCCAGCCTTGAGGTCGAGAGCTTATTCTACAGCACCAAATCTGACTAAGGAAACAAAAGGCCTATACAAAGAAAACAACAAAATGCTACTATAAGAAACCAAAAGAGATTTACAAAAATGGAAGGCTATTTTGTGCTCATGGATAGGAAGACTTAACACTTAACAATGTGAAAAAATCAACAGTACCCAAACTGTAGATATAACATAATCCCAAACCAGATTCTAACATCATTCTTTAAAGAGATGGAAAAACTGATCACTACCTTTATATATAATGGAAAGAGACCTTGTATGAATAAAGCACTACTTAAGAAGAAGAGTAAAGTTGGAGGTCTCTCACTCCCTGATCTCAAAATTTACTACACAGTCACAGAGGTCAAAACAACCTGGTACAGGCACAACAAAAGAACAATGGAATAGAATTGAGAACCCAGAAGTAAATCTATTCACATACTGTCAGCTGATCTTTGACAAATGGCCAAAACACATTAAATGGGGAAGAGCTAGTCTCTTCAACAAATAGTGCTGGCAAAACTGGAAATCCATTTTCAAAAGAATGAAACAAGACCCGTATCTCACACCATACACAAAAACAAACTCAACATGGACTAAAGACTGAAGCATAAA
Organism: Chrysochloris asiatica; assembly: GCF_000296735.1. Lineage (NCBI taxonomy): Eukaryota > Metazoa > Chordata > Mammalia > Afrosoricida > Chrysochloridae > Chrysochloris > Chrysochloris asiatica. Next base: position 25,981,369 of record NW_006408524.1, read on the forward strand.
ACTTATAATGAAAAAGAACATCAATGAAAAAACAGGGACAAATGAGGAGCTCTAAATACACTATTGTTGTTATTAAGTGCCATGGAGTCGATGCTGACCCATAGCAACCCTGTACAGGGTTTCCAAGGAGCAGCTGGAAACTTGAACCACTAACATTGCAGTTCAAACAACTTTGCAGTCTAGTGCATTAGCCCACAGCGCCACACCAGGACTCCAAATACTCTATTAAACATTACTAAAAACACACAAACAGTAGAAGACAAAATTGATGACTGGGACTCCCTAACTATTAGACACTGATTCCTAATGCAGTGTTGTAGTATCAGCACTGTACTGCAAACCACAAGGTCAGCAGTTCAAATCCACCAGCTGCTCCTCAGAAATCCTATAATGGGTCACTATGAGTCGGAACCGACTTGATGGCACTTTAAGAACCACACGTGCATCAAAAGATTTCGCCAGAAGAGTAAAAAGGGAGTCCACAGACTGGTGAAATTTTTTTGCAATGACATTATCAGACAAGGGACTAATCTCTAAAATTTATAGAAAACTGCATTTCTATAAGAAAAAGACAATCCAATTTAAAAATGGGCACAGAACATGAACAAACAATTCACCAAGGAAAACACTCAGGCAGTCAACAAACATATGAAGAAATACTCATGATCATTAGCCATTGTTGTTGTTGTTAAATGCCGTCAAGGAGGACCAGCTGGTGGGTTTGAACCACCAACCTGTGGTTCAAACTGACCTTGCAATCCAGTGCTTACCTTACAGCACTACACACTAATGGAGATTAGTCATTAGAGAGGTACAAATCAAAACAACAATGAGATATCATCTCACAGCAGCATTAATAGCAAAGTTCAAAGAGACAAAAACAAGCAAATGCTGGCAAGAATGTAGAGGCTGGGCCTCTCCTACATTGCTGGTGGGACTGTAAAATGGCTTAACCACTGGGAAATGGAATGGCACTTCCTCAGAAGGTTAAAATTGAAATACCATATGACCCAGCAATCCTTCTACTTGGTACATACCCACAAGAAATAACAGGTAGGACACGAATAGATATATGCCCGTTGATGTTCATCGTAGCACTATTCACAATAGCAAAAAGATGGAGACAGCCTAAATGTCCATCAATGGAAGAGTGGATAAACAAACGTTGGAACATACCCACGGTGGAATATTATGCAACACTGAAGAATAGCAGTGAATCTATGAAACACCTCTTAATAGGGATTAACCAGGAGGGCACTGTAGTTGTTAGGTGCTGCCAAGTCAATTCCAACTCATAGCAACCATATGCACAACAAAACAAAACACTGCCGGTTCTGAGCCATCCTCTAATCATTGTTAAGCTTGAGCTCATTGCTGCTGCCACTGTGCCAATCCATCTCG
>NW_006408524.1:25983314-25985804 GCF_000296735.1 Chrysochloris asiatica
AAGGAACATTCTGGTTGCACTTCTTCCAACACATAGAGTTGTTTGTTCTTCTAGTAGTTCATGGTACTTTTCATAATTCTTCTCCAACACCATTAACTCTTCATCAACTCTTCTTCAGTCTTCCTTATTCATTGTCTAAGTTTCACAAGCATATGAGGCTATTGAAAATACCATGGCTTGGGTCAGGAGCACTTTAGTCCTAAAATGGACACCTTTGCTCTTGAAACCTTTTCAAGAGGTCTTGTGCAGCAGATTTACCTAATTCAAAAAGTCGTTTGATTTCTTGATGGTTGCTTCCATGAGGGTTGATGGCAGATCCAAGCAAAACAAAGTCTTTGGGAACTTCAATCTTTTCTCCATTTATCACAATGTTATTTATTGGAGTCTTCTTCCAATCCTGATGCCAGGCTTTTCTTCATATAATCCAGCTGCTCGGATTATTTGCTCAGTATACAAATTGAGTACGGAGAAACAATGAAACCCTGGTGTATACCTTTCCAATAGAGGACATTATGCTGAGTGAAATTAGTCAATCACAAAAGGACAAATATTGTATGAGATAACTAATGTAAAAACTCAAGAAAAGGTTTTCATACTAAAAGAAACATTCTTTGATGGTTACCAGGCTTGGAGGGAATGTAGAGTAATTCACTGGCTAGAAGACAGACACATGTTAATTAGGGTGATGGGGTGGACAAAATACAAGAAAAGGGAGGCTGTCAAAAGAATGATGGAGACAGGTGAAGACACAGGGGTATGCAAGGACTAAAGGGAATAGAGACAAATAGTATTATATGCATAGCCTTGGAACAACAGCATTCTGTAGGTAAAGGACAGATATACAGGCTGAGTAAATATGGGGAGAACAGTGGGAATGTTGTTGCTGTTAGATGCTACTGAGTCAGCACTGACTGATAGTGCCCTGTGCACAACAGAATGAAACATTGCCTGATCCTGTGCCAACCTCACATCATTGCTACATTTGAGCCAATTGCTGCTGCTACTATGCCAATCCATCTCATTGGGGGGTCTTCCTTTTTTTTCTCCGACCCTCCACTTTATCAAACATGATACCCTTCTCCAGGGACTGGTGCCTTCCCATAGTATGTCCTAAGTATGAGAGATGAAATCTGGCCATCCTAACCTCCAAGGAGCACTCTGGCTGTACTTCTTCCAACACAGATTGGTTTGTTCTTTTGGCAGTCCATGGTACTTTCAATATTCTCCTCCAACACCATAACTCAAATGCATCAATTCTTCTACAGTTTTCCTTATTCATTGTCCAATTTACACATGCATATGAGGTTACTGAAAATACCACGGCTTGAGTCAGGTGCATCTTAGTTCTCAAACTGACATCTTTGTTCTTGAATACTTTAAAGAATATCTTTTGTGCAGCAGATTTGCCTAATGCAATAAATGTTTGATTTCTTGACTGCTACTTCCATGTTGATGGTTTATCCGAGCAAAATAAAGTCTTTGATAACTTCAATCTTTCCTCCATTTATATGGATGTTGTTCATTGGTCCAGTGGTGAGGATTTTTTTCTTTACATTCAGGTGCAACCCATACTGAAAGCTGTAGTCTTTGATTTTTATCAATATTTTAAGTCTGCTTTACTTTCAGCAAGCAAGGTTGTATCATCTGCGTATCACAGGTTTTCAGTGAGTCTTCCTCTAATTCTGATGCCATGTTTTTCTTCATATAATCCAGCTTCTCAGATTATTTGTTCAGCATACGCACTGAATAAGTATGGTGAAAGAATACAATCCTGGCACACACCTTTCCTAATTTTAAATCATTCAGTGTTTCTTTGTTCTGTTTGAACAACTGCCTCTTGATCTATGTATAGGTTCCTCATGAGCACAATTATGTGTTCTAAAATACTCATTCTCTGAAATGTTGTCCATATCTTGTCATGATTCACACAATCAAAAGCTTTTGCATAGTTGATAAAGCACAGATAAACGTCTTTCTGGTATTCTCTACTTTCAGCCAACATTCATCTGATGTCAACAATGATATTCCTTATTCGACATCCTCTTCTGTATCTGCCTTGAACATCTGGAAGCTCTCTGTCAATGTATGGTTGCAGCATTTTGTATTATCTTTAGCAACATTTTAATTGCATGTGATATTAATGATATTATCTCATGATTTCCACATTCTTTGGAATGAGCACAAATATGGATCTCAACCAGTCAGTTGGCCAGGTAGCTGTCTTCCAAATTTCTTGGCATAGATATGTGAGTGCCTTCAGTGCTGCTTGAGTTTGTTGAAATATTTCAATTTGTATAGCATCAATTCCTGGTGCCTTGTTCTTTGCCAATGCCTTCAATTCACCGTGAACTTCTTCCTTCAGGATCACTGGCTCTTGATCATATGTTACCACTTAAAATGGTTGACTATCGACCATTTCTTTTTGGTGCAGTGACTCTTGTATTCCTTCCATCTTCTTTTAATGCTTTCTTCATCATTCAATATTTTGCC
>NW_006408524.1:25986419-26018622 GCF_000296735.1 Chrysochloris asiatica
ACCTTTCATGTTGTTTAAAAATGAAGTCATTGTATTTCATGGTATTTGCAATGAAGTCATTGGTCTTGCAAAATTCTATCATACAATCTCCAGAATCATTTCTATCATCAAGGCCATTATTTTCCAACTAATGATCTTACATCCTTGTTTTCAACCTTTGCATTCCAATCACCAGTAGTTAGCAACACATCTTGATTGCATGTTTGATCAATTTCAGACTGAAGAAGTTGGCAGAATTCTTCAATTTCATCATCAGTGGCTTCAGTGGTTGGTGCATAAATTTGAACAATAGTTGTATTAACTGGTCTTCTTTGTAGGCATATCCTATCACAGACTGCACTGTACTTCAAGATATATCTTGATATTTTCTTTTTGATGATGAATGAGATGCCATTCCTCTTCAATTTGTCATTCCCAGCATAGTAAACTATATGATTGTCTGGTTCATAATGGCTCATACCAGACCATTTCAGCTAATTCCAAGGATATCTATGTGTATGTGTTCCATTTCATGGGCAGAGATACAAGCTGAATGAATACGGGAGGAAAATGGGAGTATACCCACTAAAAATAAGAGTTGAAAGAGGATATGTGTACATGGGTAGTTACCATTCCTGGAAATACACCTATGAATGTGGTGTACCCTGTTGTGGGTAAAATGATGAAAACCTCTTAGATATTACCAAACATCTTAAGACAATGAGCTGCTGGGCCTGGGGACTCAGGACCATAGTCTCAGGGGACACCATGGTCAACTGGCATAACATAGTCCACAAAGATGATGTCCTACATCCTACTTTGATGAGTAGCGTTTGGGATTGTGAAAGTTCATGAGCAGTCATTTAAGGTGCAATTATTGGTCTCTCCATGTGCAGAAGAAAGAAGAGTGATGAGAACTGAACATGCTTGGAATCAATTAGTGCAACTAATGGAACATGTGAACATCAGTCTCCATGATTCTGTGACCAGGTGCCCAGCTACCACTACCAACTGTTCAGAAAGGGATCACATTTAAAGGTCCCATATAGATTGGGATAAAATATATAACAAAACTCAAAATTATTTAAAAAAAAAGACCAGGCTTACTGGTCAGAAAGACAGTGGACGAACCTAAGACTGTGGTCCTCAGCAACTTTCACCTAGAAAGGATCTTCCCTTGTGGCTCAATTTTCAACCAACCAGCAGGAGGAAGAACAACATTAGTAATGTATGCTCACCTTGGAACAGTCAACCATTCAAAACCAAAAGGGCAACACTGCCCTAAGGACAAAGTTGAAAAGGGATGGGAAGGTGGGTAGACTGGAACGAGGAACCACAGGGAGGAAGCGGGCTAACTGCTATTGCATAGAGGGGATGGCAATCACTGAGATGAAACAAAGCTGATGTTTTTATCAGTAAACCTTCACTCAATTCACAACAAAAAGTTTTAAACATATTATTATAAAAACATGTTATTATAAAAAGATGAGTAGAAACAACAGCTAGTCCGGCAGAACACATCCAGGTACTAAGTGTTCATTCTTCATAGTTTTTACGAGAAATTTGACAAAGATTACATTTTATATCACAAAAAAGAAAAATTGTTAATTTTGTTCTCACTCTCTCAGGGCACTGTTTCCCCTTAATTCCAAAACTGTATTTCATATGTTTATGTACTTAAACTGGAGACTTATCCATTAAAATGTATACAAACACAAACTATGTGCTAGGCACTGCTCCACACAGCTAACAATGACAAAATCTAGCCAATGTCGTATTACCAGGGTGTTATTTGGGACCACGGCCTCCTCGTTACCACCCTTAACAATCAATCTCAAAACCAAAATCCAGTCCATTTCACCCACTACTTTCTTTTAAAATAACAACTTGAAAGGCAGAAGGAATGTAGCAAGTAACTTTCCTTTATTTCCTGAGAACAGTTATGACAAATAACCTAAAAGACTACTTGCCATTTTATAGCTTGGAGTGTGTTTAAATGCTATCCTCTGGAAATTCTGAAGGATGGCTTTTAAGAAAACTTTTATTACTTCAGGATAAACAACTGTGGATAAAATTTACCTAGACCTGTCTTTTATGTGACATAATAGTTTATGATGTCGCAAGTTTTTTTAAAACACATAAAGTGTACAGGGTCGCTATGAGTCAGAACCAACTCCACGGCACTTAACAACATCAACAACAAAGTGTTCAAAATTAAGGAGAATAATCTTTCTGCAACTCAGAACACATCAGGAAGAATACAGAAAGAAAAAACCCAAATTGATCATTTGCAACATGAAATAATTGCCAAACTGTGTTAAACTATACCACATGGATGCAATTAGCAAGACCCAACATGAGAAATACTCCATAGGACAAAAGATGTGGTCTCTTCAACAAATAAACTGCAAGAGAGAAAAAGGAGGATAAAAACCATCAAGCCAAATATCAGCCAAATGCAATGTGTGGTTCTTATTTGGATCATGACTCAACCAACCAACTGTGTAAATACATGCATTTTTCAAAATAGGGAAACGTGAACAGCGACTGAATATTTGATGATATGAAGGAATTAATGTAAATTATTTAAGATGTGATAATGTGGTTTGTTTCTAAAAAGGGTCTTTTTTTTTTTTTTAAGAGATCCATACTCAGATTATGTACTGAAATATTTACAGATGAAATTATACAATGTCTAGCATTTGTTTCAAAAGGAGTCTGTGTGATAGCAGGAGGAAACAGGGTGGCTCTGAGTTAAGTGCTGAAGCTGACTCACAGGTATAGTTGGTACACACTGGTAATGTGCTCAGCTGCTAATGGAAAGGCCGGAGGTTTGCCCCAGATACGCCTTGAAAGAAAGGTCTGCCCATCTACTTCCCCAAACCTGAAAATCCTGTAGAGTCCAGTTCTACTCTGATACATGTGGGGTCACCAAGAGGCGGAGTGGCAACTGGTACTGATCACTATTTTGTGTGTTTAACTTTTTCATTGTAAAGCACTACAACTAACTAAGTAAAATAGAGGGAGAGAAGGAGAGAAGGAAGGCAAGTGGGAAGAAAGAAAGAAGAAGACAACAAAGTCCCTTCCAAGTCCCCAGCATCCCAGGATACCAGAGGGAAGCCTGGGGTATGGGAATACTGTTTTCTTAGGCAGTTCTACTCAGTTTCCCAATATGAAAATCATGCTCTCCTAGAGGAAGCACAGAATGTTGCCATCAGTCAACATAAGCATTATCTTGAACATATATTTGCTAATATCAGAGGTCACACACCCAAAATGGCAACACATCTCCCCTCTCCCTATAAGGTCCTGTCTGCTTATTTTAGGATGTTGTTTTGTTGTTAAGTGTCGTAGAGGCGCTTCCGACCCATAGCGACTCTGTATAGGGTTTCCATGGAGCACCTGGTGAGCTTGAACCACTGACCTTGCAGTTCAAATGACTTTGCAGTCTGACGTATTAACCCACAGCGCTACACCAGGGTCTTCATATTGCCTGAAAATTTCAGGAGCCCACGTGGGTCTGTTCCACTCAGGGAATCCCCTGCCAAGGAGCTGATAGATTTATTATTAGTAAGATTGAGAACAGGTACCTGGGAGTTACTATTATACTCCATAGGAAACAGGTACATTTGAAAGTGGGGAAAAAGTTTACTCTAAAGGTTTAAATCTCTATAGTTAGGATTCAGTTACCATGACCCAGAACAGCAGGCAAGACAAGCCCCACTCCACCCAACTCAACAGGAATACAGATAAAAGGGGCTCCAAGCCAGCCTGCAGATCAGATGACACAGGTAAACAAACATAAAACAAACCTGTTGCCATCAAGTTAATTTCAACTCATGGAGACTCCATGTGTGGCACAGGGCACCTGCTCCACAGAGTTTCCTGGGTTGTAATCTTTACAGAAGCAGATTGCCACACCTTTCTCCTGCAGGGCCACTGGGTAAGGTCAAACTGCCAACCTCTAGGTTGGTGGTTGAGCACAAACCATTTGCATCACCCAGAGACCTTTAGGACATTGGTAGAACCCTTCTATTGACACCAAGTGAGTTCTGAGGTGAGGAACAAGCCCAAGGCCTTTCTAGGGGGAGCAGCAGTACAATGCGTACATGGGCTAGAATGTACCATGACTCCATGAAACAGGCTGCATGTAGGGGCAAACTGCTTCTTCACACATTAGACAGTTTGTTTCACTTGGCTGGAACAAGAGTTACTAATCCTGAAAACTCAACTGCTCATTCTGGACACTGGAATATAAAAAGAACAAAAATGTCAGACTCTAAAAGACACTGTCTGAAACATGTTTCCTGCCCCAGTCACCTGCCTTTTCATTTGGAGTCTGGGTTCTGTCTCATTAAACAGAAGAGTTGATTCAGTTGGGTACATCTAATTATTCTTATTAAAATATGTACCCATAATATTTTAATTGTAAATTAAAGTTGCATGCATGAATGAATCTGGATTCATTTTAATTTTACAGTGGCCCAATGCCAAGGCCTTTTTATGGGAAAATCCATCAGCAAGGATACTGCTCTCTTGGGAATTCAAACCAATGTGCAAATGGAAAATGTTTAACTAACATGGGGGATTCTCACTCCCTTTTCTGCTCTCACAAGATTTATTGTCGTAATAAAGCTATTTTAACAAGAGTGAACACATTTGATTCTCCACCCCTAAAGATCTGGGGCGGGGGGGAGGGTTGTTGTTTGTTTTTTTTATAAACTTCTAGGTTGGCACTGAGATGTCAACCCCAGCCTTTAGAATCTTGAACAAGGATGATAAAAAGATTCTCAAATTAGATAACATTCTGCTGATTAATTATTAATGTCTGCCATGGCTACGAAGTGGAAAGTGTTTACACACATGTCACCCTTGGTCCAGATCCTAGAATGACACTGCATTTGGCCTTTACATAGTGATTAATATGGGACCCTTTATTGTTTCCCACTAAACAACCAACCAACCACTAGAATATATAAAGGACTCAGCAAAAATCACTGCTAACTGGCATTGACTACAAGGTGCTGTTGGGGTAGGTGGCAAGATAGAAATATTTGCTATAACTGAGGTGTTTGGAGAGCCTATTTTTGACTTCTAAACTGAAGCCTGAAGGGTAAGGAGGAATTAGCCAGTGGATGTGGTATGAAGGCTGTGGGAAGAGAGAGTATTCTGGGCAAAGGGACACACATCTGAGAAAGCCCAGGAGAGTGAAAGCACAAGGGACATTCCACGTTTCAAAATCAACTTGAAATGAGAGGAGTGTGCTGGGGTGGGGAGTGGTAGGAAGATGATCCTAAACCAAGATGCCGGTTCAGATCCTTGCTAAGGCCTAGAAACCACATTCAAGAGCTTAATTTTGTTCTAAGAGTTATTTGTTGTTATTAGATGCCATCGAGTCCGTACCAACTCACAGCAACCCTATGAGCAACAGAATGAAACACTGCCCAGTCCTGTACCAACCTCACAATTGTTGCTACATTTGAGCCCATTGATGTTGTCACTGGGTCAATCCATCTCCCTGGGGGTCTTCCTCATTTTCTCTGACCCTCCACTTTACCAAACATGGTATCCTTTTCCAGTGACCGGTCCCCTCCTGACAATATATCTGAAATATGAAAGATGGAGTCTGGCCATCCTGGCTTCCAAGAAGCACTCTGGCTGTACTTCTTCCAACATAGATCTATTTGTTCTTTTGGCATTCCATGGCACTTTTAATATTCTCCTCCAACACCATACTCAAAATGCATCAATTTTTCTATGGTCTTCCTTATTCACTATCCAACTTTCACATGCATATGAAGTGAAAATGCCATGGCTTGGGTGAGGTGCTCCTTACTCCTCAAACCGACATCTTCAACACTTTAAAGAGGTATTTTGCAGATTTGCCTAATGCAATAAATGTTTGATTTCTTGACTGCTGCTTCCATGAGTGTTGATAGTTAATCCAAGTAAAATGAAGTCTTTGACAACTTCAATCTTTTTTCCATTTATATAGACGTTTATTGGTCCAGTGGTAAAGATTTTTGTTTTCTTTACATTGAGATGCAATCCCATACAGAAGGTTGTGGACTTTGATCTTCATCAGTAACTATTTTAAGTCCTCTTTGCTTTCAGCAAGCAAGGATGTATCATCTGCATATCGCAGGTTGTTAATGAGCCTTTCTCCAATCCCAATGCCACATTTTGCTGCATATAATCTAGCTTCTTGGATTATTTGTTCAGCAAACAGATTAAATACATATGGTAAAAGAATACAACCCTATTGCACACCTTTCCTAATTTTAAACCATCCAGTGTTCCCTTCTTCTGTTCAAACAACTACCTCTTGATCTATGTACAGGTTTCTCATGAGCACAATTATGTGTTCCAAAATACTCATACTTCGCAATGTTGTCTATAGCTTGTCATGACCCACACAATCAAAAAGCCTCTGCATAGTTGCTAAAGCACAGGTAAACATCTTTCTGGTATTCTCTGCTTTCAGCCATGATCCATCTGATGTCAGCAATGATATCCTTCATTCCACATTCTCTTCTGAAACCAGCTTGAACCTCTGGAAGTTCTCTGCCAATGTATGCTTGCAGCCATTTCTGTATTACCTTTAGTAACACTTTACTTGCATGGGTACAATGATATTTACAATGATATTGTCTGATGATTTTCACATTCAGTTAGGTCACCTCTCTTTGGAATGGGCACAAATGCAGATCTCTTCCAGTTAGTAGGCCAGGTAATCATCTTCCAAATTTCTTGGCAGAAATGAGTGAGTGCCCCAGTGCCACATCACTTTGCTGAAAGATTTCAATCTGTATTCCATCAATTCCTGGTGCCTTGTTCTTTGGCAATGACTTCAACGCACCTTGAACTTCTTCCTTCAGGATCATTGGCTCCAGATCATATGCTACCTCTTGAATGATTGAACACTGACCATTTCTTTTTGGTATAGTGACTCTGTGTATTCCTTCCATCTTCTTTTGATGCTTTCATTTAGTATTTTGCCCATATAATCTTTCTCTAGGCTTGAATTTTTTCTTCAGTTCCCCCAGCTTGAGAAATGCTGATATTTTCTTCCCTTATGGTTTTCTAACTGCAGGTCTTTGCACATTTTGTTATAATATTTGACTCTGTCTTCTCAAGCTGACCTTTGAAATTTTCTGTTCAGCTCTTGTACCTCCTTGTTTCTTCCATTTGCTTTAGCATCTCTATGCTGGAGTGAAAGTTTCAGAGTCTCTTCTGACATCCATTTCGGTCTTTTCCTTCTCTCTTGTCTTCTCAAGGACCTTTTGCTTTCTTCATGTATGATGTTCTTGATGTCATCCCACAAGTCTTCTAAGAGTCATAGGGACCTAGTTAGAATTAAAAGCCCTGATATATGGTAAACAGGAATATACAACAGTCTACCCCAAATCTGAGCACAAAGGTGGTTCCAGTGGTAGAATTCTCACCTTCCATGTAAGAGACTTTAGTTCAAAGCCAACAACACACCTCATGCAGAGCCACAACCCATCTCAGTGGTGACTTTTATTTTACTATGATACTCAACAGGTTTCAGACTAAGACAGATTAGGAACAAAGTTCTGGAACAAATCTACTTCTAAAAATTGGTCAATTAAAACCCTATGGATCTGGAAGTGTTCAATACTGAATATAAGTTCTAGTTATTTTTATTAGATAATTTCTCACCTGTAGATTTTAAAGTGTCAGTCTGCTAGTGTCTTATTAGTTAAACCTTGTAAAAAATATATATATTCTTGTTTTTCCATTGTATGCAAATTGAAAGATAAAGATATATCATTTTTCTGTTATATGTTGGATTATGTAGGAAATATTTGTGAACAATTAAAAAAAAATGAAAAAAAGCTCCTGTGGATGTTTTTGTGTGTAGTATCTTGGCACATTTGTATTTGAGTTAAAAGTTCACTTCCAAATAAAATTCCCATGATGCTTAAAAAAAAACACAACCCTATGGATCACCAAAGTCCAATCCCATTGTGCACGGGGTTGCCATGAGTCAGGGGCCAATTCAATGGCAGCTAACAACAACAGATCCAGAACCTAGCTTCCCTATGTTTAACTCTTGCTGACAGAGCCTCAAGTAAATTCCTGAACATTACATATCTTTACTACCTGCTATAGTATTTTGTTTTCAGTTGGAGATTTTTTTCAGCTTGAAAATCCTTATTACTTATGTAATTATTTATAATGAGGCAGGCAGGCCTGAGAAAATAGGCACTGAACCCCCATGGCCCCCAGACTCATAGCTCATTCCAGGAGCAAGGTGCACATTCCAGGAAATAAGCAACAGACCACCTCAGCCTCATGTGATTCCCCAGGCTAATCTCCTGTTCCTGACCCACCTCTGGGAGGGAACAGAGCCCCGAGCTAATGGTCACCTGCTTCCACTTCGTTAACTGCTTGCTTGTATGCTCATACATCCTTCCCCGCCCTATGTTTGAACCAACCAATACCAGGTAGCCCCCTAAAGCTGTTGGCCCCCACTAAGCAATCCCAAATGAACTCATGTATGCACCCCTATTCCCTATAAAATATCCTCACACAGAGAAGACGGGGCTCAACCTCTGGATACAAATCCACTGAGCATGTGCTAGCACAATAAAGCCCTTCCTTTGTTACAACCCACATGGCGTTGGCAACTCCTTCAGAGCGACTCAGGTAGCAATAATAAAGGACTTTCCAAGGTCAATTAAAGGCTTTGTTTCTGTAGTTGGTCTAGTTGGGTCTAGCTTTTATTAATTGAAATGAGTTTATAATAAACAAGCTGCTTTTATTGGTAGTTTTTCCCCTTAAGTGAGAAACTTGTAAAACATGCCTTTGGAATAGTGCTGGTGGCTGGGCAGACCCCACTTCCATAAGGCCATGGCAGTGCTTCCTGGAATAAACACCTGGGTCTCAGTGCTGTCTCACACAAAGACAGGGAAGTCTGCCTGCCCCCGGGGCTGGGAAGCAAGAAGCTGACTGATAGCGGCACAGGGAACCTGCTAGGGTGCCAGAAACATCTATACTTTGATCTGAGTCTTGGCTACAGAGATGTTTACATATGCAAAACTCCACTAAATTGTATGCATAACACTAGGGCACTTTGGAAATGGGTGTGCTCAATCTGGAATTGAAGGATAGATTACTGAGTAGAGTTTAAATCCAAAAACAGAAATGAAAGAAAGACGTGAGGTCTAGCAAACGAATGAAAGCTCCTCTGAAACAGACGACTCAGTATTTGAAACTTAGGCAAACGACGTGACTGTGTGAGTGGGTAAGTATTGATGTATACAATGCACGTGCACATGGTGCTTCCTGAACAGGCCCATGTGCTGCCGTTTAGTTTCTCTGGGCTCATGAAGCCCCCATGTGTGTGGTACTCTAGTAGTCAGGGCAGGAGTCTTCCTGATGAGGGGCTCTAAGGAAAGGTTTGGTGCCAAGGTTGCCCTAACCTTCTCCCAATCAGATGGAAGCTCAGGAAGCCAGAGTTGGAGGCCTGGGATGTCAGACTGGCCTGCATTGGGTGAAACCAAGCCAAGAGATGCAAAAGGCAACAAGCAAGCAGAGCAAAATGGAGACTAAGGGCATACAATTCCCCTAATGCGCAACTTACCCAAAGGTGGCAAGACTCAGGTATGAGACAATGGAGTCGAACACTAAGAAAGCGTGGCCAAAAGAGCAAAGAGTGGGAGGCAGAGCCTGGGAGAACTCTAAGTCATGAGAAAGGATATTTCTTCTAAGCAGTAGGTGGGAGAGAGCTATAAAGAATACTCCACGGCTCAGTCCCGGGAACTAAAAATGAAGGCAGAAGAGAGTGAGGAGAATGGATGCTGGAGAGTACACAGTTTCTTCACTCAGGAGCCCTGGTCTTAAAACTGCCCTGAGGCACCTTGATTCTCCACCACAGATTTATTTTTGTTGTTGTTAAGTGCTGTCAAGTCGGTTCCGACCCATAGTGACCCTGAACAGGGTTTCCGAGGCTGTAAATCTTTATGGGAGCAGAAAGCCTCATCTTTCTCCCATGGAGCAGCTGGTAGTTTCAAACTGCTGACCTTGCGGTTCGCAACCCAATTCGTAATCACTACACTACCAGGTAATGAATAAAGAACCAACCTACAGTGAGTCAAAGCTTAGGTTGGCTGCTGTTTTTAATATCAACGGACCCTCAGGGATTATTTATTTGTGGATTTATGATGACATACCTCTTTCTGTTGTTCTGGAAACATCTTCAGCACAGGACCCAATCAATCTGAAAAACAAGAAACCAACAGTAGGTGATTTGGAGTTTCCATCCTGGTAAAGCTATATGTCTAACAGCCTCCGACCATCTTCCTATCCACTGGGAGACCCTGCCCACCCATAGCCCCTGGAAGGCCACTCTGCTCCTGCTTCCTCTCTCGTCTGCTGTCAACTGGACCTAGCTGAACATCAATCCTCAAACAGGAAAGTCAGGCAGAACCAGGAAGAAGTTGGTGCCTACATGAGTCAAAGACTCAGCAAATTTAATAATTTACTAACTTAAGAACTGCAGTCTGCATACCACGAAGTTAACATTTGTCATTTTTCAGTAATGGGATTACAACTGGTTTTTACTTGCTTCTTTCCTACACTTTCCCACTAGTTCATAACGCATCTGAAAACTTTTAAAGTCAGGAGGAAAAAAAACTAACGTGTATTTTTTAAAAAGAAAGTAAAACCTAGCGTGTTTGATTTATTTTTATCATTTCCCCCTCAAAAAACAAACAAGAGATAAGCTAGTTTTACTTTTTGATTCATTTTCTCTAAGACATTGAGTCATTTTTCCAGTTAGGAAAATAACCACCTTCTTACTGTGGAATCTTAGGGATATTCCTTGTATGGTAATTTGATGTAATGTTAGAACCAGTTCCTCTGCCCGTAGGCACTTCTGTGTGAAGTGGAAAGCCTCCCAGGCCTGCTCCTCTGAGCCTGCCTGTTCTGTAGCACCTCATCCCTTCCCTCCCCTTGCTCAAGGAAACAGGGCCCAGGGACCCAGGACACAGTGGGGCTGAGCCCGGGCAGTGGTTCCCTCCCAGACTCGGAACCAGGGAAGGAACTGCGGTCCCACAGGGACCAGAGGGCAGCTGAAGAGATCAGGACAGATGGCATGGCGCTCCAAGGGACCAGCGGCTACACTTGTACAGAAGTAGTAATTCAGATAAAGACCTCAAAGAGAAGGTTACATAGGCTGAATTTACAGCAGGCGGCTGACAGGGTCTGCAGGGGCGCCCTGCAGCCGGCACCACTTCCCAGTATAAGCGAGGCTCCTGAGCTCCCATGCACAGTCTTCTTACAGCCAGCACCCCTTTACTCACAGAGCCTGAGAGACACCCCAATTGTGCAGTCAAATGAGAGTTCAACAAGAAAAAAGTGCTATTTTAAAACTGCACAAAAGTGCAGTCGTTGTTGTTAAGTGCCATTGTGTCTGTTTTAACTCATAGCGACCCTGTATAGGATTTCCAAGGAGAAGCTGGTGAGCTTGAACCATGGACCTTACCATTCAAACCGACCCTGAGGTTGAGTGCTTATCCTATGGACTCCAAGGATTTATTGGTGGTGGTGGTTATGTGCTGAGGTGTCGGTTCTGACTCATAGGTGTACAGGGTTTCCGATGCTGTAAATCTTTACAGGAGCAGAAAGCCTCATCTTTCTCCCGCGGAACAGCTAGTAGTTTCGAACTGCTGACCTTGTGGTTCACAGCTCAATTCGTAACCACTATGCTACCAGAGCTCCTCCAAGGATTTATCAGCAATCTAAAAAATATACTGGCTCACAGTTGAAAACAATGCAATCACTACTAATTTCTACAACATACAAGTTCCATTTATGGTCATAAAGATGCTGGTAAACCAAAGTTATTGTTGTTAAATGCCATCAAATCTGTTCAAACTCATAGTGACCCTGTATAGGATTTCTGAGAAGCGACTGGTGAGTTTGAACCACCAACCTTGGAATTACCTTGGAGCTCAAGAGACAGGAGGAAGGCTTTTCAAGTATTTCAAATATTTATATCTTGATTTGAGTGGTGTTACGTGTATGTAACAATTTACTGAGTTGTACACAAGATTTATGCACCTTTCTGTATGTTGTTGTTGCTGTTAAGTGCCGTCGAGTCAGTTCCGATCCATAGTGACACTGTAGAGGGTTTTCAAGGAGCGGATGGTGAGCTTGAACCACCAACCTTGCAGTTCACACCGACTTTGCATTAACCCACAGTGCCACACTTCTGTATGTTATACCACCCAAAATGTTTTCCAAAAAAATTTAAAGTGCTACCTAAAATTCTAAGCCTGGGCCATTTTATTCATGGCCCAATGTCCAGGTCCCCTCATTTGTGAACCCCGATGTCTGCCCAGCTAGACAGTCCTCCAGCCATCATCCACTCTCTGGGGATCTCTCATCCCTACCTGGCTCTCCAGCCTTCCTCTGCCATCTTTCTTCTAACCTTTTCTCCCACTACGCCTCTGGAACTCTCCTGCTAGAATAAGCAAATGTCCCCACATGGCACCCATCTCAACAGCTTTACATAAACTGTGCCCTAGCTTTTCCAGGGCTAAGATAAAACCACGTTTCCCTGGTCACTATTACCTCCAGACAATAACCTATCAAGATATCCCTACAGTCTAGCAATGTGACCAACTCTTTCCTCTCCTAACTTACTGGCATCATTTATTTCTCCCTAGGCCTCTGCTCCTTTATACCTATTTTTAATCTATCTCCTCCGTGTGGTCTTCCCTACCTTCTCCTAATCTGTTCCTGGGAGAACATTTCATAATTTTTTTTTTAAATCCAAACTCACTGAAATCTAGTCCATTTCAATTCATAAGGATCCCATAGGACAGAGCAGATCTGGTTCTCCAGAGCTTTGGAGACTGTAAATCTTGATGGGAGCAGACAGCTTCCTCTTTCTCTGCTGAGTCTGAACCACTGACCTTCTGGTTAGCAGTCCAATGCTTATCCTCCACTCACACTTATCTTAACATTCCCTGGTCTTGGTCTTAGCCTATCTCCTTCATTCCTGTGACTTAGTCCTTCACTTACCAACAGACCCTGAGCTGTTCTTTGAAATATAAAACTGAAAGCCCCTTTTGACTACTGAGGCCCATCCTTCTTTATTTTTCTTCTTTATTCTCACCAAATCCACCCAATCTGTTCTTGAACGTGAAGGAAATCAACGAAAACTTGATTCTCTCCTTTCTGTTCTCCCTCTGGACTTCAACTGCTTTTACCCAGTCTGGAACAAATAGTCAATCATTTCAAATACTTAGCCCTCTTAGTTTCCTGCGCCCATGATAGGTCAGTTGCTTCTACCAGACAACCCCCAAACACTGGTCAGCCTAACCTCTGCCCCCTCCATTTTCTCTTGTGCTGCCCACCACTGAAGAAAACACCCACAGTCAATTCTTGACTGGCTCGATCACTAGGTTATTTCCAACGTCAGCGGAACCCTCCAACATTCAGGAATCTTTCCAATCATCCCAGGTAGCACTGTTGTGGTTGTTAATTAAGTGCCATCGAGTCGGTTCCGACTTATAGCAACCCCGTGTAGGGTTTCCTAAGAGCAGCTGGTGAGTTTGATCCTCTGACCTTGAGGTTCAAACTGACCTTGCGGTCCAGTGCTTACCCTACAGCACCACATCAGGACCAGGCACTGCTGAAGGCATCAGAGATAGGGCAGTGAGCAAGATGACCAAGTCCCGGTTTCAGCTACACATCACAGTAGGACAGAATGTAAACATGTAAACAACCAGATGTTGTCATTGTTGCTGTAGTTAAGTGCTGATGAGTTGGTTCCGACCCATAGCATATAGGGTTTCTGAGGAGTGGCTGGTGAGCTTGAACTGCCAACCTTGTGGTTCAAACCACCCTTGCAGCCCAGCACATTAACCCATAGCAAGACTGAGAGTGGCAATAGAAACTTGGTGGGAAGGGCTTCACCTTGAGTAGTTAAGGAAGGCTACTCAGAGGAAGTGATATTTGAACTGAAACTTCAAAATCTAGATGTCTGAGGACTCTCTTTAGTAGCTGAGTGACAGAATATGACTTGTGTAACAGGATCTCTTTGTGAAGAAGAGCCTTTAGGAGCAGGGTAGAGCAAGAGACCCTTTGGAGGCTACTATCATATTCCGAGCCAAAGACACTGGTGGCTAGGACAGGCAGTGAAGTGTATATGAGGTCAATTGGTAGTTGTGTGTCCTCATCGGTATTTATCCAGTGGAGGGGAAAAAAGGTGAGGATATACAGTGGCTTGGAGAGAGAGACCATAACATCTAGTCAAGGATTCTATGAGCCATGCTGTGGAGGAAGGGGGCAGACACTTGATGCAGCTCAGAGCCTCCAGGTGACATGGAGAGGACGAGAAGAGTAGAGGAGGTATTCTGCCTATCATGGCTGTGAGCAGTGTCAGTGGTGGGTCCCAGCAGAAGCCACAGGCGCAATGTCATCTTCTACTTTCATCAGCCTTCCACTCTTCCTCCTACACACGCTCATTTTCTGTTTTGCCTACAACTCCGATACCACATGCAAACCACCTGAGGCCAGTCAGGCCAGTACCTGGCGGACATCTCCTTCTAGATATGCTGCAGGTACTTCAATCTGTGTCCAAGCCAGCGGGCTGTCATCACACAATATCTTTTCTCTGCCTTCCATCTTCCAACCAATTCCACCACCTCCAGTGTCCTCCGCACTAATGACTGGTGTCAGCACCCTCACAGTGGCTCAAGAAGAATCCCCAGAACTATCTTTGATTCCTTCTTATCTTTACTTTCTCAATCCAATTGGCCAGCAAGTCTTGACAAGCTCTCTGTACAGGTGTCCGAAGTCCATTCCATCCGTCCGAAGCCCCTTCTCCCTAGCCCTACTGCCCCTGACCTACTTCAGATGGTCATCCTTTCTCTTCTAGACTCTGATAAATTAATGGTAGATTCCAGGACCCAATATACTTAGCAGATGCTCAGTAAATATTTGTTAAACAAATAAGTGTGTGTTAATGAATAGAATGACTGACTGAACAAATGATTGAACAAATGAAGAAATCGATGAACAAATAAGACAAAAAAATGAATGCATGCTGTGTAAAGGAGCCCTAGGGGTACAGTGCTAACCAGAAGGTGTGCCTACCCACCTTCAGTGGGAGAAAGATGTGGTAATCTGCATCTGTAAACTTTTACAGTCTTGGAAACCCTATGGTGCAGTTCTGTTCTGTCCTATAAGGTTGCTATAAACCGAACTGATCTACTGCAGTGGGATTTGGGGTTTCTTCTGTTTTTCAATGCTGTGTACAGACAAATGAAAAATGAAGGGAACGCAACCAAGCAAGCGCAAGGCATCAGTTACAGGGAGAGGAAGACAGAAACTGATAGTATTTTCCAAACTAAGCCAGGCACTTCACATATTGTATTATATGCGATTCACTCAACAAAAAACCAAACCACCTGCCACAGAGTCAATTGTGATTCATGGTGATCCCACATGTGCAGAGCTGAGCCGCACGTCATGTGGTTTTCATGGCTCAGACCTTTCAGAATAAGATCACCAGGACTTTTTTCTGAGGTGCCTCTCAGTAGACCCAAACTGCCAACCTTTGTGCTAGTAGCCTAATTCTTAACTTATTTGTGCGCTCCAATTCACTCAACTACCACGTGATGGATATATTACACTCTAGATGAAAAAAGTGACATGCAAAGGAGAGAAATGAAATCACGCAGCATTTATGTAGCAGAGTTCAGATTCAAACCTAGGTCTGCAGCAGATTCCGAATCCCATGCTGCTCAGCAGACACAGACTTAAAGGAAGGGCCAGACTTCAAAAGAAAATGCCAACAGAGTTCTTCCATCAGACAGGACTGTTCTAAGCACTTTCCAGACATCCTTATAAAAATCCTCCGAAGGAGGCACTATTGCTGTCCCCATGGTATGGATAAGACGTCAACAAGTAAGTTTGAGCTTTATCACTAGACCCCAGCCTAGCTCCAGGGTCCATGTTGGAAGTCCCTTTAACTTCCTCAGTGATGAAGGGTAGACACAGGTAGACTTCAGATACAGGAACAATAGGATTTCATGGAGGTAGATGAGATACTGCGGGTCATTTTTGGGGACAGGAAGCAGATTGTTGTGGCAGGAATTGAGGGCACAGTTGGAAGTGAGGCTAGAGAGAAATGACGGCACCAGATATGAGGTTTCCTGTTACTGGGTCATTGCCATACACACAACTTGTTTGTGAATGAAAATGCCTCTGTCTTCGTTTCCCAGTAGTGCTGTAATAAAAATACCACAAGTGGCGGTGGTGGTGATGTGCCGTGGAGTCGGTTCCGACTCATAGTGCCCCTGGTACAGGGGTTCTGAGGCTGTAAATCTTTACGGGAACAGAAAGCCTCATCTTTCTCCTGCAGAACAGCTGGTAGTTTCAAACTGCTGACCTTGAGGCTCATAGCCCGATTCGTAACCACTACGCTACCAGAGCTCCTTCCAAGTGGGTGCCTTCAAAACACAGAATTTTATTTTCCCACAACCTTGAGGCTAACGGTTCAAATCTGGGTCTCAGATGTTGACTCCTATATAGGGTCGCTATGAGTCAAAACCAACTTGATGGCACACAACCATCACATTATTTTAAAACATCTCTTTCTTTAATTTTGCCTCCCAGTATGCTGTAAGATCAGCACTGGACTGCTAACCACAAGGACAGTAGTTCAAACCCATCAGCCCACTTGTTGGCTATAGGATAAGTGTTCCACCACAAGATCGGTTTCAACCACAAGGTCAGCGGTTCAAACTCAACAGTCACTCCTCAGAAACCCTATACAGGGTCACTATGAGTCAGCACCGACTCAATGACACTTAACAACACTTCAAATTTGAGCCAAAAAATTGTCATCTTTTTATCACAATACTGGGAAGTGATACACAAATCAGTCAAATATATATTTTGTTAATAGGGAAAGTTTAGTAGAAAAAAACCTAAAAAGCAATCCCTGAAAATGAATCTTTAACTTTGACATTGCTTTGGGAAAGGCAAGAAATAACAGGTTTATGTAGATATCTACACAAGCCCTTAAGTTATTTTGAACCTACTAAGATCCTAATCTTATCAGTCATCAGCAAAGGTCATCTTGGAGTCTCGACATGCTATTCTAGTTCGTCATTTCATGAGAATCTAGTAAGGAACAAATGAGCACAGTCTCAAGGCTTCTCAGATTCATTACAGCCCTCATCTGAGACCAGGGCCCCCATTGTTACCCTCACCACATAGAGAAGCAAGAAAAACATAAGTACTGGGTAAGAGCCCTCAGAGATATTCTCTGATCTATGAGGGTAAATATCCTAAAACGGAGTCATTCTTTTTACATGGTTTTTATTTAAGTGAAATTTTAAACAGTTACCATTTTGGAAAAAGAAGAAGCAAAGGTGTCACTAAGGACCTTATACCCCAAGTGTCTCAGGACAGTCGTGGCTTACATTTGTCCAAGTGTAGGGAGACCTAGTATGGCATTGTAGCATCAACACTGGACTACTTACTGCAAGGTTGGTGGTTCAAACACACCAGTCACTCCTTGGAAATCCTATACAGGGCTGCTATAAGTCAGAACTGACTTGACGGCACTGAACAAGTGTAGGATAAGCACTGGACTGCTTACTGCAAGGTTGGTTGTTCACACCCACCAGTCACTCCTCAGAAACCCTAAAAGGGTTGCTATGAGTCGGAACTGACTCAACAGTACTTAACAACAAGAAATGTGATTCTCATAAGACCCACCACCACCACCCTGTTGGTGAGGAATACGGAATTGCCAGAAGAATGAACAAATCAGTCCCAAAAAATACAACCAGAATGCTCCTTAGAAGTCAGGATGGGAAGACTTTGTCTAACTTAGGCACATAAAAACTAATCGCTATAAAAGGACATCATGTCGGGTAAAGTAGCAAGAATGAGGAAAGCCCCCAGTGAAATGGACTGACTCAGAGACCTCAATGACAGGCTCACACACACGAGGGGACTGCAAGTAATTGGTGGAAAAATGGGATTACAAAACACTGCAATTTTCCCACAAACTTTAAAAAGTCCCCTGGTATCAAAGATTATGAAGAGAGATGGTACATTACATATTGCTGCTAGGTGCCAGTTCATGTATGCGAGGGGTTATTCCAAACCAAATATGTTCAAACAAGTCTCTGGGATCATTGAATGGCTGCAGGCTAGTTCTCTAGGTAATACACTGGTCTTAAGTCTTATTGTTGTTGTTGTTGTTGTTAAGTACCGTCAAGTTGGTTCTGACCCATAGAGACCCCTTTGTTAAGTTGTTAAGTTGAGTCAACCCCTTAGAGTGCCTTAAAAAAAAAAGTCCAATTAAAATAGTGACTTCTGAGGTGATGTGTTGAGACAGTTCAGTTCAAGACAGAGAGGTCAGTTCAGAAGGTTATGGTATGGTGACTGTTTTGGGGGGACCTCAAAGGAGTCATCTTTATAGATTTTCTCAAAGAACACAGGATGACCATAGGGGTTTATCAGAGTTTAAAAAATTGAAAACTGCACAAAGGCCAGGAGAATTATGTGAAGGTTTATAGAAGAGATCATCAGTTTTACATTCAACAAATCAGGTACTTCAGTTCATTTCACTGATTGTATTCCCCTCAACTGAGGTTTTTTTTTTTTCTTATCCCCATCACAATGCACCTGTTCATTCTTTGAGGGTAGCAAGGGCTCTCCTAGCATAGTTTCCTTGGGAAACCTTACCCGGTGCACCTTACAGTCCTGATCACGGCCCCTTCAGTCTTTTTCTTTGGTCCTTAAGCACAAAGAACATTTCAAAGGAACACAGTTTGAGTCTCTCAAAAATGGCAAAACTGTAAATCAAAGAGCACAGACTTCTCCAGGGAAGGGTTAGACTTACATGGAGTATATGCTGAGAAATAATAGCTTCACATTATGATGTTTTTGTTTAATAGAGGTCTCTATGATTTGTAGCAATACTTTTTTCCTCACCCTGGTACAAAAAGTGAGTAGCAAGTAATAACCACCACCTTTATAACACACACTCATACTTTAAGAGTGCTCAGAAATATCATGAATTAGATAATAAATTACTTCCTGCCCATAACCCAGCCCTAGAAGCAGTTATTATCATGGTCTTGATGTATTTCCTGTTTTCATATGTATATTTTCATCAGGTGTTTCACAAGTCTCTATTCTTTTCTTCAATATTCAGTACAACAAAATTGGTCTATGTTCCTACTTAATTAGTCATAATCCACTCAGCAGCCATTTTCTTAATTGTTGAAAACTTAGGTTTCATAAAGGCAGTTGTACTGTAAATGAATTTTGGGGGTACTCAGAGAATCAGCATGTAGAACTCAAGTTGAATTCCAATCTAAATGAGGGAGAGGGTACAAAATAATAATAATTTGGATAAAGTTTTACAAATTCCATTTCCCTTCCAAACCAATTCCTTCAACTCCATCCCTTTAATAAACAGATGGGCTGCTACTTTTAGGCACCATTGTTGTTGTTGTGAAGTGCCGTCAAGTCAGTGCTGACCCATAGTGACCCTGCATAGGGTTTCCAAAGAGCAGCTGGTGAGCTTGAACTGCCGACCTACCAGTTCAAACGGCTTTACAGTCTGGCACATTAACCCACAGCGCCACACCAGGACTCCAGTAGCAGGAGCTATGTAGAAAGCTGTGCCATTTTGGCACTATTTCCAAATGTATCCTAAGCCTCATCATGTCTCACTTACCCTCTCTCACCTGGACTGCTGAGACAGCCTCCTACTTGGCTTTCCACTCCTGCTCCATAAGTCTCTAGTTCTCCATACCTTCAAAGTAATCTTCTCAAAGCCAGATTAAAACCCAATTAAAATCCTCCAGTGGCTTCCCAACACAGTAGGGCAGGCTTCTCCTAACCGTCTCCTCCTCTCCTTTAAACTTGGCCACTCTGGATGCATTGGTCCCACACACACATACCTGGTTCATTCCATCTCAGGGCCTCTGCACTTACTGCCCCTCTGCTTGAAGTGTTCTCCCCAGAGTTTTGTTCTGGGTCACATGCCACCAAAGTCATCTTCTCTGAGTAAATAGTTTCCTCCTCTATATCACTGACTTGCTATGGATTAAATGGTGCCCTCCCATCCTCCCAAACAAGTGTTGGAAAGCTAACCCTACACACCCCTGTCGATACAATGCCATTTGAAAATAGGGAGTTGTTTGTTAGTGCGATCATATCTTGTAAGTTGAGTTCTATGTCTTATCTCTCCTGAGTTGTAGGAGTAGATGTGACACAGAGCTAGGCATGGAGGTGGGGAAAGTAGAGCAGACTCCCTGTGAGGAGGTCTGCCAGCCAAGGAACCAAGGAAAGCCTCTGGTAGCATAGTGGTTACAAGTCGGGCTGCTAACCTCAAGGACAGCAGTTCAAAACTACCAGTGGTTCTGCAGGAGAAAGATGAGGCTTTCTGCTCCCGTAAAGATTTATAGCCTCGGAAATCCTGTACATTGTTGCTGTGAGTCGGAACCGACTCCATGGCACATAACCACCACTGCTAACAGGGAAGGGATCTCTATAGGTGGACTCTGACTTGCACTTCTGGCCTCCAGAATGGTAAGAAAATACATTTTTGCTCTTTAAAGTCACCCACTGTTGACTGGAACAGCACTAGAAAATGAAGACGTTCTTTCCAACTACCCTATTTGATGCCCTTCATAGTGTTGAGCACAATCTGAATCTTGTTTGAGATATGAATGAGTGCTCCAAGAGTGTGGAGTCATTGGCTGATGCACTGTTGGACAGCAGTGCCCAACATATAATGGTTGCTGTTGGTACGTGCCGTCAAGTTGGTTCCAACTCACCGTCCAAACCATAGGCTCTGAGGATCAGACTTTAGCCACCTAGTAGACATAGCAAACTGTACCTCATCTGATTATTCAGTAATGCTTGTTAGTAATCTCATACATGAGCCCTGGATATCCACAGACAAATGTAAAAACCTTCCCTAAAAGCCGAGACTGTAAATTCCAAAAAGGCAAGTCCCCCCCCATCCAAAAAAAAAAAAAAAAAGCTAAAGAGGATAGAGAGAAACACTGTTAACTGATGATATATGGAGGGGATAATAATCAATGTAATGAAACAAGCTATATGAATGGTTGAATGTAAAGCTGATGATGTGCCCTGTAAACTTTCACTCAATCCAAAATAAAAACATTTAATTAAAAAAAAAAAGTTGGTTCCAACTCATAACAACCCTGTGTAGCGTTTCCAAGGAGCTGGTGAGCTTGAATCACCGACTTTGCAGTCAGCAGTCTAGTGATCATCCTTGAGCGCCACACCAGGACCCCCAGCATATAACAGTAGGCAGCATATGTATATAACAAATAAGTGATGAATGAATGCACTGGGTGAATGAATGAACAGTGGGCCAGATAGTCACTAAGAGAACATAATCTTTTTTATTGTTGTATTTAATCCTCAAAGTATTAACAAAACATTTTTTTGTTTGCTGTGGAAAATGATCAATTTTAATTATTAATAAACAATAAAATAAAATGTTCAACAGAGAATGCATTATCACCACCAGTAAACAGTACCACCTCGATTAAAGGAACCATATTTGTGCTTTACAGGTTCTCCAAAACAAAGCAAGAATGTCATGCTGTCAGAGTGACCTGATTCATAGTGACCCTTTATGACCAAGTAGAGCTGCCCCCTAGGCTGTAAATCTTCCTGGGTACAGATCACTGGGTCTGTTATACCCATGGAGGGGTTGGTGGGCTTGAATCACCAACCTTCTGGTTAGCAGTCAAGTGCTTAACTACCAGGGCTCCTGGGATTACCACATGACTCAGAACTTCCAGTCTTAGGTATATGCCCAAGAGATTCAAACGCAGAGACTAAGAGAGCCGAAAGGTGGAAACAACCCAAATGTCCATCAAGAAACGAATGGATAAACAAAATGTGGCATATACATACCCAAAACCCACTACTGCCAAATCCATTCAGACTTGTGATGGCCCTACAGGGCAGGGCAGAACTGCCCCATGGGTTTCTGAAGCTGTAAATCTTTACAGGAGCAAAAAGCTTCAGCTTAATCCTATGGAGCGGCTGATGGGGCTTAACAGCTGAGCTTGTGTTTAGCAGTCCAATGCTTAGCCCATTGCATCACCAGGTTTCTTTGACGTATACATACATTGAAATACTATTTACCCATAAAGAGAAATGAAATTCTGATATATGCTATGATATAGAGTAATCTTAATAATATTATGCTGAGTTTTGAAATAAATTTAGTCACAGAAACACAAATATTATATGACCTGATTTATAGGAAATATCTTTAACAGGCAAATATATAGAGACAAAGTTATTAGTGGTTGCCAGGGACTGGAGGGAGGAAGGAATGGCATTGCTAAAGGAGTACTGAGTTTCTGCTTGAGGGGCTGTAAAACTTCTGTTTACCTGTGTTTTATTGAGTATGCAAAGGCTTTAAACTCTATGAATCATGACAAGCTATGGACATTGCAGAGAATGAGTATTCCGGAACATTTAATTGTGATCATGAAGAACCTGTACATAGAACAAGAGGCAGTTGTTAGAACAGAACAAGGGGACACTGAATGGTTTAAAATCAGGAAATGTGTGCCACCAGGGTTCTATTCTTTCACCACACTTATTCAATCTACATGCTGAGAAAATAATCTGGGAAGCTAGATTATAAGAAGAACATGGCATCGGGACTGGAGAAGTCTCATTAACAATTTACGTGCAAAATGCAGATGATACAACCTTGCATGCTGAAAGCAAAGAGGACTTAAAATACTGATGAATATCAAAAACCACAGCCTTCAATATGAGTTGCACCTCAATGTAAAGAAAACAAAAATCCTCACCACTGGATGAATAAAAAAGCATCATGATAAATGGAGAAAAGACTGAAGTTGTCAAAGACTTCATTTTGCTTGGATCCACTATTGACACTCATGGAAGAAGCAGTCAAGAAATCAAAATTTGTTGAACAACAGCTCTTTAAAGTGTTAAAGAGCAAAGATATCAGTTTGAAAAATAAGGTGCGTCTGACCCAAGCCATGTTTTCTTCAGAAGTTTCATATGCACATAAAAGTTAGACAGTGAATAAGGAAGACTGTAGAAGAATTGATGTATCTGAGTTATGGTGTTGGAGAAGAATATTCAGTGCCATGGACTGTCAGTTGTTAAATGCCATCGAGTTGATTCTGACCCATAAAATACCATGTAGGTTTTCTGAGGAACAGTTGGTGAGTTTGAACTGCCAACCCTGCAGTTCAAACCAACCTTGCAGTCTAGTGCATTATTCTGCAGTGCCACAAAGATCACACAAATCTTTGTTGGAAGAAGTACAACCAGAATGCTCCTTAGAAGCCAGATCAGTGACACTTCTTTGCTCCTACTTCGTATATGTTATCAAGAGGGACCAGTCCCTGGAGTTGGACATATGCTTGGTAAAGTAGAGGGTCAGCAAAAAAGAAGAAGAACCCCAATGAGATGGACAGGCACAATGGAAGCAGCAACTGTGAGGATGGCGCAGGACTAGGTCATGTTTCGTTCTGACGTGTATAGGTTCACTATGAGTTGGAACTTGACAGAACCTAACAGCTACCAAAAAAACCTTTTAGAAATGAATAGTGATGAGACAAGGCCAACACTGTGAGTGTAAATAACGTCCCTGAACCAACACTTAAAAATAGTTCAAGTGGCAAAGTGCTTGTTATATCTACAAGGGGGCTTTAAAACGTCCATTTAAAAAAGGGAATGAAAATAGATTATTTTCAGGAACTTTTGAAGCCCCCTCTAACATTTCACCATCACCAGTACAACAAAAAAGAGCTGGTGAAGTCCTACCCACCCAGACTTGTAAATATGACCTTGTTTAGAAATAGGGTTTTTGAAGATGTTGTCAGTTAAATGAACATGAAGTACTACTTGAGTAGCGTAGGTCCTAACCCACTATAGTGGTGTCCCTATGAAAAAGAAAGAAGGTACAACAGGAAAACAACCTGTGAAGGCAGCAGTGACAGGAATGATGTATCTACAACCTAAGGAATGCCAAGGATTGCCAGAAAGGGGTGAGCAAGGATCTGCTGCAGTCATCAGAGAGTATGGCCATGCGGAGCCCTTGATTTCCAATTTCTAGCCTCCAGAACTCAGAGAAAATACATTTCTGCTGTTTTAAATCTACCTAGTTTATGGTACTTTGTTGCAGTAGTTCTAGGGAACTCAGATACTGACTAAAGTCTAGAGCTCACATACCCCTTGACCCAGCAGCTCTACTCCTGGTGGTGGGTGATGTGCTGTGGAGTCGGTTATGACTCACAGTGACCCTGTACAGGGTTTCCAGGGCTGTAAATCTTTACAGGAGCAGAAAGCTTCATCTTTCTCCCGCGGAACAGCTGGTAGTTTCGAAGCGTTGCCCTTGAGTTAGCAGCCCAACTTGTAACCACTACGCTATACCAAAGCTCCTTTCCTAGCACCTACCTTTCAGAAAAACTAGCACGCAGACACAATGCGAGTGTGCAACACTTTTCACAGTAGCCTTGTCTATAACTGTAAAGAAGCAAAGACAACTCAAAAATGCCCATCAGTAAGCCGATGATTAAACAAAGTGTGACGCATCCATGGAGTACCATGTAGCTATTCAAAACCAAGAGGCAAGTCTTTAAATGCTAAGATGAGAAAAAGCCCATGATGCAATGTGAGAGTATGATTCCACTGTTTAAGTGTGTACAAACATGTGTGTGCACGTGTGTGTGAATGTTTGTACATGCACAGAATCAGATTCCAGAAGGAAATATGTCACAATGAATGGAACTGGGAAGGGGGTGAGGGGTAGAGAGGGACTTTCATTTTTTACTTAATAAAAAGCAACTCTAAAAAAAAAAAAGCAACTTTTATGTTTTATAAGCAACTTTTACCATTTAGAATGCATTACTTTTGTGATTTGAAAATAGAGATAAACTGAGTTTATAAACACAAATAACATGTATCTCTACATATTATTAAAACCCCAGCCATTTTTAATCCTCTTTTGCTGAATCAGGAAAACCAATATCTAGGAAAGGAAACATTTGGAGAAGCGAAATCCTCCCTCTTTCCAGCCCCTTTTGATATTTTCCCCTTGTTTAACTCACACATCACTTTATATTTTCAGTCAGTTCTGATCACTTAAAAACAACCTTTAGTCTTTGAGGCAGGACTTATGTTAAAAAAAAATTTTAATAAAAATATCAGAGAAAATCCAGATGATTTGGAAGTGAGCTAAACTCAGGCCAAACTAGCTCACTATGGGCTTGAGATGGTATCAGGTGCCTACAGCCAACAACTTTAGCTGCGCCCACATTGCCCACCCCCATCGCTGAAGGAGCAACTATTATCCTCCCTGTTTCCACATGGATTTAAGGCAGCAAACAATAGTTGACCTAAAACGCTAAAGCTGTTAACAGGAATTAAGGTAAAGAAATGGTTAAGAGTAAGTACGAAGCAAAAATGCTATTGTAAACAGTAACAACAACTCGACTGATTACTACAAGAACAAGTAAGTTGTTCGCCCAGGAGACATCAAGGCAAGCGGATGGGTCCCCTCAGGGCAAACCCCCTACCAAGACTGAGACTCAATGGGAATACAGGAGCAGACATTCTGTGACTGGTGACCACACTGGTCACCAATAAGGGGAAATGAAGGAAAAACAGCAGTGAAGCTGCGAGCTAAGTCCAACCAATACACTCTGGCCAGCAATTTGGCAAGACCTGGGGGACTCCTGGGCCCAGAGTCAGTGACATAGCCACAGAGGACTAGAGTGGAGAGTGAAGCATCCAGCTGATAAGAAGAAAGGACATATGCATAAGAACACCCACACTCACAGATAATACCCACTTGACCTGGCTTCAATGACTGGATGATCAGAGCTCAACTAGAAGACAGAAGAGGAAAAAAAGAGTAATATGATACAATTTGATGAACTTGACCTACATCTATGGATGCAGTAGCTCAAAAGAGGGAACAAATCTTTACAGCGAGGATCATTCATTCCCACCCCTCTCAATACACTGAGTAGACAGGGATGGACATTGGCTACTTGGACACTGGCTACCCAAAATGGGGGGGGCCCACTTCTACCCAAAGGCAAGAAGTGACTGGCTTACAAGCTTTCACGAGGGAGCCGAGATCCAGAGGGCTCAGAGGAAGGTAGAAAGAATCTCCACTGAGTAGTATCCAATCTGTCTGGGCAGGACTGATGAAAGGAGATGGGGATAGCACTCATGTGGTACAATAGTGAATAATTACTATCAGGACTGACTGTGAGGGTTGGAAATGTATAGACATTTTGTAGCAAAAGAAGGGGAGTGGTTGACTTTGCAGGCCAGGAGCAGAGGCCCCTGGGACCATCAAGGGAGAAAAGCGGAGTGCGGTACCCTACCCAGAGAAACAGTGACAAGAGACATCAAGGCAAAAGACGATGATGCGGAGAGATGGAGCGGCTGGGGACTCTACACCCAAAGAGGGAGAGGGGCTGTGTCCTGACGACCAGGGGGCAGGCTTGTGAGGGGTACCATTTGGTTGGATGGTGATGCATGGAGGGGACTGTAACCATGGCAATGTAACAATATACAATAGGATGAATGTAAAGCTAGTGTTCTCCCATGTAAATTATCCCATAATTCACAATAAAACAGTTTTTTAAAAAAAGAATGTATAGGAAAATTTAAGCCTTTGCTACTTAAAGTCAAGTGTGAGTTTATCATACATCCTGTACCAATTCAATAAATAAGAATGGTTATTTTAAGAAATGCTATTGTAAATATATATCCTAACATTCCTAAACATATTTAACTTTTGGTGGCTACATACTTAAGTATATAACAACCATCAGAAAAACATTGATGAGAAAAAGATTGCAACAATATCCACTGCTACCGACTCAACAAATAAATCTAAATCCAACAAGGCCCCTGACTTTTTATCAGTCACTCATAACTGCAGAAGTACAACAGGCCTTTGGTACACGCCTACATTGTCCACTGACACAGGGGCTTCAAAAGCTAGCTTGAAAGGCAGCACCACAGTACTGAGAGTCCAGGCTGCGAGCAATTCACATCTGAATCAAATCTCAACCATGCCACTAACAGCTGTGTAACCCTGGACTAGTTACTTTAACCTTTCAGAGCTTCAGTTTCCTTGTGTGGAATGTAGGATAAGCACTGGACCACAAGGTTGGTTTAAACCACAAGGTCGAACCCACTAGCCACTCTACAGGAAAAAGATGAGGTTTTGTGCTCCTGTAAAGGAGCTCTGGTAGCATAGTGGTTACGAATCGGGCTGCTAACCTCACAGTCAGCAGTTCAAAACTACCAGCTGTTCCACAGGACAAAGATGAGGCTTTCTGCTCCTGTAAAGATTTACAGCCTCGGAAACCGTGTACAGGGGTCACTATGAGTCGGCACCGACTCCACGACACATAACAACAAGAACAAAAAAGATTTAGAACCTCAGAAACGCTACAGAGGGTCCCTCTGAGCCGGAATGGACTCCATGGCAGTGGGTTGGGTAATAATGATTGTTAGATTTTTTTTAAAACTAATAACTAAAATGTACCCTTTGTTTTCCCCCACTGGACCAAACCCAGTGGAGCTAGGTGATGAAAGGCCACAAGAGTCAAGAAGCAAGGTCTTTCCTTTCATTTGGCAAGTCTATTAGGGCTAAAAGATAATGTACATTCCATCAACAAGTCATTGTTTCCACCTAAAACCCTGAACAGTTAGGGTCACATTCAGATAAAAAAGCAAGTGATTCTATCAAACCAACTTATCTTAGGCTAAGACCTGAAATATAAAACTTTCATGTGCTGCAATGAAATGGAACTGCAGTTTCCACTCTGAATAAAACAGTAAGCAAATTAACCTGCAAAAAATATATTATAAATATATTTATATTTATTTGGTGCAAAAATTTCAAGCTTGGCAGTTGTTGTTAAGTACCATGGAGTTGGTTCCGACTCATAGTGACCCTGCACAGGGTTTCCGAGGCTGTAAATCTTTACAGGAGCAGAAAGCCTCATCTTTCTCCCACGGAACCACTGGTAGTTTTGAACTGCTGACCTTGAGGTTGTCAGCCCAACTCGAAACCACTATGCTACCAGAGCTCCCAGAAACTACCAGAAGCTTGGCAGCTTCAAATTTAATTTATATAAAAGGATCAACCTTTTAAAGTTAGTTCTGTAATTGTTGTTGAAGAAGCCGTGGTGGCACAATAGTTAAGTGCTCAGCTGCTAACCTAACAGTGGGCTCTGCGGAAGAAAAACCTGGCAGTCTGCTTCTGTAAAGACTGCGGCCTCAGAAGCCCTACGGGGTAGGAGCAGTTCTACTCTCCTGTAAGGTCACTATGAGTCAGAATCAACATCATTGTAAGAGGTTAGGCTCGTTGTTGTTGCTATTGTTGGGTGTCTTGTCAATTCCAACTAAGGGAGACCCCATATGTGCAGAGTAGAATTGCTCCATACAGTTTTCAGAAAGCATATTGCCACGCCTGTCTTCCCAGGTGCCTATGGGGGCGGTTCAAACTTCCAACCTTTCCATTAGTAGTTAAAACACTTAACTGTGTTTGCACCACCTCGCTCAATTTTGCATTACATCAACTACCTTGCAGTTAAAAAATAACAAGTAATCTGATTCCTATAAATGTTGTTGTTAAGTGCTGTAGAGTTGGTTCCGACTCACAGCAACCTTGTATAGGGTTTCCTGGAGCCCTGGTGTGGCGCTGCAAGTTAGTACGCTAGACTGCAAGGTCGGTGGTTCAGTCTCACCAGCTGCACCTTGGAAACCCTATACAGGGTCACCATGAGTCAGAACCGACTCTGGGGCACTTAACAACAACAACATAGGGTTTCCTGAGTAGTAAATCTTTAGGGGAACAGAAAGCCTCATTCTTTCTTCAGAAGAGCAGCTGGTGGGCTTGAACCACAGACCTTGTGGCTCATAGTTTGGTGCTTATCCTACAGAGCCACCGCACTATTCCGGTATTCCAATAATCGCATTGACAGGTCTTTGTGTGCACACAAACACACAAACTCATTATTTACTTTTCCTAATTAATATAGTTTGTTTGAATCACTTTTCTTATTTATTTTTGCTGACTCCACTACATATGACATTTCTGTTTGGTTTTTTTCCTGCTATTTTAATCTGCCGTCTAGTTCCTTCCCTACAAACAACATACGTAAGAAGCAGAGTCACATGCAATTCCCAGGTTATGCTGCTGACACTCAACCACGAAACTGAAAGCAACTGAGACACAGGAAACTAGACTACGAAAATGAGTAAATCTCAGCACTTCTTCACAAATCAATATCAGAAGGCAAGCCAAGAGTTGCAGCTGATTTACATTTAAATAAGCTGCAAAGCACCATCCCAGTCCATACCCACTTCAAAGAAAAAATTTAAAAAACAAAGAAGCATGAAGTCCACCAGAAGGGATTACCCAGTGAAAACACACTCACAGCAAGCTATTTTAGTTCACCAAAACAAAACAAAAATTAAACACGGTTCGGCAAAAGACAATTACATCTACTACCTGTCTGAAATGCAAGTTGTTAAGGGCTCCGGATTTGACTTTCAGTCTGCGGCCAGGCTAGGTTTCACTGGGCTGTGTTCATTTTTATGCCACCATGAACAGTGAGCTCTGGGCCAAAAGCCACGGAGGAAACAAGCAGGAGGAGGGGTTTTGCTACATGAGTGTTCAGAAAAAAAGGAAGAAAACAAATTTAGCACCATTGGCTTGGCAAAGCCCCAAATTCAACTGGGGTCTGAACTATTTAACCATTTTTTAAACAATCTTTACAGGTACTATATAATTCCTCTGAATCTTCTTTTCAGAGAGTTCCAGCTACTGCAGGTTCTTCTACCACGGTGTGAAAAGCAGAGGTAAGTAAACTCAAAACCAAGAGAAGTACTGATTCTTCTGGTGAGTGAAACAAAGAAACAATAGCGTTTGAGAAGAAAGACTTCAGTTACTAGTTACACAAGATCAGGTATCAGTTCATTGGTTTTCTAATTAGCCCTTCAGGGAACACTGAGAGAGAAACACCCTGTCACTCACATGTCTCAAACACAGATGCTCCTTCATGCTTTTTACAAATACACACACACACACTCTCACACACACACTATACACTACTTACCCATTAACTTCTACATCTTAACTCCTAAAGGTGCATCAATGTATCTTTTAACTTTCTAATTGTGAAGTGAGTCCAGATTTACAGAACAGTTTACCATTTAACAATTCAGACATAGTTTGTTTCATCTCATTGACTGCAATCTCCACAATTTAACATCACTTATCCCATTTCCTCCATTTCCGGTTTCCATTCCTCTATCTTTCCTAAACCTTCTGAACTTTGCCCTTGGGTAAATGCTTCCCTCTTCACTTCAAATGGTTGATTGTTCTAAGATATGCCTACATCCCTCCGTGGTAAGGTTCCCCTTATAGACTTGTCCATTATTTGGCTGAAAAGTTAACCATGCAGGTGTGAGTTCATTTCCAGGCCTCATTGGTGACTGAGGACTATAGTCTCGGGAGTTCTACCAGCTCTGTCTGATGAGTAAGCGTGATCTTTTTTTTTATGATTTTGAGTTCTGTTCCACATTTCTCTCCAACTCTCTCGAGGAACTTCTAATGTGGTTCTTTTCAGAGCAGTTGGTAGTGGTAGCTGGTCATCATCTAGTTCTTTTGGTCTCAGGGTGGTGGAGACTGGTGTCCACATGGTCCATTGTTTCGCATTCTTCTTTCCTCCAGAGGGTTCATGTCTTTGGGTTGTGTTTTTTTTTAACTTTCTATTGTGACTTGAGTGAAGGTTTATAGCGCAGGTCACCAGTTTTGCATTAATTCAACAAATTACATACATTGCTTATTACAAGGATTTTAATCCCCTCCATGTACCAACAGTCACCAGTACTGACCTCTATTCACTTTAACTTCTGTATTCCTCCCTGTATTGCCCACTACCTCCATCTTCCCTCTGCCAACCTCCCTCTAACTGTGTATCACCTGCCCCATCACTCATGCTAACATCACTCTCTAGCCCATGAATAATCCCCCCATTAGTCATATATTTTTGTTGTTGTT
Source organism: Chrysochloris asiatica (assembly GCF_000296735.1). NCBI lineage: Eukaryota > Metazoa > Chordata > Mammalia > Afrosoricida > Chrysochloridae > Chrysochloris > Chrysochloris asiatica. Next base: position 26,017,549 of record NW_006408524.1, read on the forward strand.
GTAAATATACATCTGTGACACCATTTGCCATTCCAACATTTTTCATGTATACAATTCAGTGAGATCATTACGTCAATCAAGGTGTGTCACCATCACAAATACCCTTTGCCAAAGTTTCCATCCCCCATAAAAATTTAATTCAATACTTACTAAGCAATAATTCCTCCCTTAACAGCCTTGTCCTGCCCTCTGATCTCTATACATTGGCCTATTTTAGATACTTCACAGAGATGAGATCATAGACTAATATCTGTCCCTTTGTATCTGACTTATTTCACTCTGCATGTTTTCAAGTTTTATCCATAGTGAGGCAAGGATCAGGACTTCATTTTTCTTTGTGACAGAAAAAGTGATGCATCATGTGTATAGTTTAGTATAAAGACTCTGCCCTTTCCTAGGAGCTGCAGGATGGTTCTGTTCCCAAGCCTGCTACTACCCAGGTTGTTGTTGTTGTTAGGTGCCATTGAGTCGGTACCAACCCATAGCGACCATTATGCACAGCAGAACAAAACACTGCCCGAACCTGGGCCAATCTCACTACTGTTGCCATGCTTGAGTCCATCGATGCTGCCACTTGGCCAATCCATCTCATCATTAAAACCTCCCATTGCCATTCAGTGAACTCTGACTCCGAGTGACCCTATAGCACAGAATACAACTGCTCCATGGAGTTCCCAAGCCCTGGTGGTGCTGTAAGATAATTACTGGACTGCTATCCTCAAGTTGGCAGTTCAAACTCACCAATTGCTCCATAGGAGAAAGATGAGGCCTTCTGCTCCTGTAAAGATTTACAGCATCAGAAACCCTATACAGGGTCACTATGAGTCAGAACCAACTCATGGCCATTTAACAACAACAATGCACTTTGAATGACTTATGTACATTGAGAGCCAGACTGCCACACAACCACAGGCATATTGAATTTCCTCAGAATACAAGGCTGAGCAACTTCACAGCAGTTCTAAATCCCTAAATTATGGAAATCCTGGAAATTATGATCAAGTAACTACAACTGCAGAAAGAGATGAGGGAAAAGCTCCATATCATCAGTCAAAACAAGGCCAGGGGCAGACT
>NW_006408524.1:26020800-26053864 GCF_000296735.1 Chrysochloris asiatica
TGAACTGCAAGGTCGGCAGTTCAAGCTCACCAGCTGCTCCTTGGAAACCCTATACAAGGTCGCTATGGGTTGGAACTGACCCGATGGCACTTAATAACAATAACTGATAAACGGGATGAATGTAGCAGACAGTGACAGAGAAAATACAAAGGTTCTAATATAGTACCACAGGAGGTTGGGTAGAACAAAGCCAAGTTCTGCTGGTCCCCCAATTTTAATGAGGCCTAGACAAGTTCATTCTATTCACCCCAGCCAGGACTGAGTGGGACCATCTGAAGCAGAAGTTTAAGCTAATTGATCAAGATAAAGACTGACAACGTATACATGAGTAGATAGTCTGTTTTCCCATAGATCCTACCTTTAAACCACATGAAAAGCTGCCAGAGCCCTTGCCACATGGAGAATGCCCAATGAACAACTTTCTGCTGACCAGCAGAAAGCTACTTGGTTCACGGATGACAGTTCCAAGGTTCATGGACAACACTTGGTGTGGAAAGCTGCTGCATTAAGACCAGCAGATGGAAAGACCCTGATAGAAGAAGAACAGGTCAGCTCGGTGGGCTGAACTGTATGCTGTCATCCTAGCCACGGTAAAAGAACTAGACAATGATGATAACCCGTACGTTTGGATTTTTTAACTAATAAATAGGCAGTGGCCAGTGGGCTTGCTATATGGTCAGGCAAATGGACAGTAGAAAACTGGACTATTAAAGGGACATCTGTATAGGGCAATCACCTACAGAAAGCACTCTGGGAATTCAAAGGGCACATCAAAGTAGGACACGTTGATGAGCGTGATAAGACGAAGAAGAACCCCCTTCCCCAGTCAGGTGACTGGAATCAGCAAGTAGATGCATTGGTGCACCTCCTTGAAGTGGTCGACTGGGTTTATGAAATGAGTAGATATGCGGGTACTTCAGCAATGCAGAGATGGGCTGAAAAACACATCCCTCTTGCACCCCCTGAGGCAAAAAATGCTAATAAGGATTTCTCTGTCTGCCAATAAAGAAGGAGGTTGCAGATGGCTGTGGGCACATTCCCTGGGAAGAGGGTCCTGCACATAGCTGGCAAGTGGATTACATTGGACTGATGTCACCAGTAGTACTAGGTTATACAAATGGATCCTCACAGGAATAGATACTCTGGACTGTAATGGCTCCAGATGCTAAAACACCATAATGGAATAAAAACAAAAAATACTGTACCAACTTGGGCCACCAAGCTATATTTCCTCAGACCAAGGAACACACTTTACAGCCCACAGGGTGCAGCAGTGGGCCAAGAAACATCGTATTAAATTGAAATAAATGGTTTGATAGAAAACTGGAATGGGCAATTAAAACATTTGTTAAAAACTCGAAGAGAACACATGAGCAGGCATGTAAGCTTGCTGGTGATCACGTTGGTCTCCTGGTGAGTGGAAGAGGGGAAAAGGCAGTAATGAAGCATGGGCCGAGTTCAACCACATTCCAAAGACTGCCATCAACCTGGAGATGAGAGAGAAAAGGGAAGAGGTTGGTTGGTCTGAAGTATGGTGAGACCTGCGGACTCCTGAGCCCATGGACAAGGACATAGCCACGGCGGGCCAGAGCTGATAGTAAAGCGTCCAGCTGATATGAAGTGAGGGGAGGCGCACAAGAACGCCCAAACTTGTAGACAGTACCCGTTCGACCTAGCTTCGATTTCTTGATGATCAGAACTCAACTAGAGGAAGATTAAAAATAATAATAATAATTTTTTTTTTATAAAGGAAACCAGTGTAAATTGCTACAATTTGATTAACTTAACCTATACTTATGGATGTAGTAGCTCAAAATACCAAATGAGAAGGAAGGAGTCTTCACATCCAAAATCAATCCTATCCCCTCTGTATACGGGGGTTGATAGGGGCAGGTAACTTAGACATTGACTTACTAAAATGGGGGCGGGTTATAAAGACACTAAGTGAGTGGCTTACAAGATTTCAAGAGGAAGTTTAGTTTCAGAGTGGGGCGGGGGTGTTAGAATCCCCACTAAATAGCTTTCATCTTGTCTAGATGGGCCTGATTAAAGGAGATGGGGATAAGATTCTTATGATTCAATAGTAATTGTTATGACTAATTGCGACTGTCACAACTATAAAGGTAGAAGTTTTGTATCAAAAAGAGGGGAGTAATTAATCTTAGAGTCCAGGAACAGAGAACTGTAGAACCATCAAGGGAGAAGAGAAAGAGCAGAATGTGGAACCCTATCCAAAGAAGCAGCAACACCAGAGATGGAGACAGAGATGAGGGCATGGAGAGAGAGAGCAGCTGAGGACTCTAGACTCATGGAAAGAGAAAGGCTGAGTGCTGGCAGCCAGGTGCTGGTGGCCAGGGAGCAGGCTTGCAGAATGTGTCCTTTGGTTGTTTAAATGATTATATATTCCTGTTTTTGTGCATCCCCACCCCCCAAAAAAGAGGGAATGATGACACACAGAGGAGACTGTAATCATTGCAATGAAATGATAATTATAAAACTGATGTTCTCCCATGTAAACTATCACTCAATTCACATTAAACACTTAAAAAAAGAAAAAGAAACTATAGACTGTTATCTTTCATGAACATTGATGCAAAGAGCTATTAAAAAAATATTAACAAGTCAAACCCAACAATAAAAAGGACAATACATCATAATCAAATAAGGCCTCTTCCAAGAATGCAAGGTTGGTTCAGTATTTGAAAACTGATCAATGTAATCCATTTTATCAAAAGAATAAACAAGAAAAATTTTGTTTATTGTTAACGATCATCTTGTTGCCATTGTTAAGTGGCATTTCTGTTACAGACGTGTATCTATAGCAGATAGAAACAGCTGATACCTGAGTAGCCTCATCCTTCAGACTCTGTGCCATACTGAAGGACTAATTATTAATTACTGTTTGGGACTAGGAAGGGAGTTAATCCTGCATGTATGAAAGGGACAATGGCCAGAAGAGCCAGGCGTGGCCAATGACTTATTTAATACGGCTCTTCTAGTCTTTGTAACTCCCACCAAAGGACTCTTTTCCTGATGGGTCTGGGTGAGAGAAGATGCTGATACCATGACATGACCCAGCTGTGGATTCTAACAGAATTAACTGTGACTGTAAAAACATGAAAGTCTAGCATGACTAAAAGGAGCCATCTTGGTGATGGGAGTGGGTTGTGTGCTCCTTTGCTTGATCAGTCAAGCACGCCTCCACCTGACCTCCGGTTCTTGGGACTTGAGCCAGCAGCCTAACCTGACTTGCCAGCTTCCACAGCCATGTGGATCAACAGCACGATTCTGTGTGAGGGAAGAGAATCCTCCAGACTAGTGTCTGAAGTGCAGATTTGGGATGTGCCAGCCTCCACAACCCTGTAAGCCATTTCCTTCAAAGCCCATGAGTTCTGTGAGGCGTTGCCACAAATTGCAAAACCCTGGGACTTTGGGGGGAAAACTAAGAGGAGGACATCTGGGGTGTCTTTAATCTCTACCTCCTAGGAACCAGCCTCGTGCTGATCTTTGAAAAAGACATTATTGTTGCAATCAATCAATAAAGAACTCAACGGCTCACAACAGTCTGATCTACAACTGACCACTGGGATAGCACAAGCCAGGCAGTATTTCATTCTGCTGTGCATGGGGTCACTATGAGTTTGGGGGTCAACTCAAAGGCAGCTAACAATACAACCACCATCCAAGTCATAACAACCCTTTAAGGTGGAAAGTATTATGATCCCTGTTTCACTAATGAGACCCCTAAGAGATGCTGATGGCTTGCCCAAGTACTAACAGGCCAGTACCCTTTTCTTTATATGTCCCTATGTTCTTGTTGTTAGGTGTTGTCAAGTCAGTTCAGACTCAGAGTAGAGGGACGATAGAACAAAACACTGCACCAATCTGTCCCATTCTCACAATCACTGTTATGTTTGAGACCACTGTTGTAGCTAATATGTCTCTCCATTATGTCAACCCATCTCGTTGAGGGTCTTCCTCTTTTACACTGACCCTCTACTTTACCAAGCATGAGATTCTTCTTCAGGGACTGGTCCCTCTTGATAACATTTCTATAGTACTGAGACGAAACTCCATCCTCACTTTTAAGGAGCATTCTGGTGGTACGTCTTCAAGGCAGATTTAGTCATTGTTCTGGCAATCCATGGTACATTCAGTATTTTTCACCAACACCATCATTCAGAGGTGTCAGTTCTTCTTTGCTCCTCCTTATTCATTATCCAGCTTCCTCGTGTATCTGAAGAGATTCAAGCTCCCATGGCTTAGATCTGGCACACCTTAGTCCTCAAGGTGATACCTTTGCTTTTTAAGACTTTAAGAGGTCTTTTGCTTCTTCTATAGATATTGTTGATTGTAGATCAAGTAAAATGAAAAATCCTTGACAACTTCATTATTTTCTCCATTTGTCATGATGTTGCTTACTAGTTCACCTGTAAGAATTTTGTTTTATGTTGACATACAATCCATACTGAAGGCTGCCGTTTTTGATCTTCATCAGTAAGTACTTCAAGTCCTCTTCACTTTCAGTAAGCAAGGTTGTGTCATCTGAAAACCACAGGTTGTTAAATGAGCCTTTCTCTGATCCTGATCCCATGTTCTTCTTCATATAGACCAGCTTCTTGGATTGTTTGCTTAGCATGCAGATTGAATAAATAGGGTGAAAGGATGCAACCCTGACACACACCTCTCCTGATTTTAAATTATGCCTCTGAAATAATCAATTGTTCTAACTCTGAATCTGTGAGCACCTACCTGGATATGCTAGTATTGAGAAACATGGTTGTTCAACCAAAGACAACACAGCAGTTGCACAGCCGTTGAAGGGTAATGAATTCATTCATTATCACCTACTTCTCCTTTTGCACAACTTCACTTATCAGATAATAAGGGAGACAATGGACCTTGAAAGACTGGCTCTGCTCAGTTGTGAGATGAGCAGAGAGACAGGTAGGCCCAGAATCTAACACTTAGGAGAAGGAGGCCTGATTGGGGTGCCTGTGTTTTTGGGGCAGGGCCCTGAGAATGCAGAGTCAAAAGAGGAGTGAGTGGCTGTGAGGGAAGAGAGACTCCCTGAATAGGGAGAAAGCACAGAGAAGTGGTAGCTGGTCCCATTTTGGTTTAAAGTGTGCCCACTGGTGAATCCTTTGTACCTTCAGTATGGTGTCAGGATCATTCCTGCCAAGAACCCTAGGGATTCTGATGATTCATCTTCTCAAGAACTGGCTCTACATGCCAAGAGGCCACAAACCCCCAACTGCCAGAAAGCCCAAAGAACTGACTTCTGAAGGACAACAGGAAAGAGGCTCTGGTGACCTGCCAACGCCACCCAGCTGAGATGTCTGCTCCTCTCTCTCTGCAGGGACAGAGAAACAGATAATTGGCTTTGAAGAAGCAGATAGCTGCATATCCAAACATGAGAAGCAGCTTTAGATATCACTAAGGAGCTCTGGTAGCGTAGTGGTTACGAATCGGGCTGCGAACCTTAAGGTCAGCAGTTCGAAACTGCCAGCTGCTCCGCGGGAGAAAGATGAGGCTTTCTACTCCCGTAAAGATTTACACCCTCGGAAACCCTGTACAGGGTCGCTATGGGTCGGAACCGACTCGATGGCACTTAACAACAACAACAACAAGTATCCATTGCCTAGAGACAATGAGCGTTGGAGCTGAAAGACTGATAAAGTGCTAGGTGGTGGCTACAGATTCCAATCAGGAAGGCAGGAGCGTGGGGATGCTTGGTTAGAGGTCAGATGGAGCAGGTTGGGACGACACACCAGACAAGGCAAATGGGGCAAAGATTCCAGAGTCACAAAGGTGACTCAGAAATGAAGCCCATCTCAATACACGAGCAAGCATGTGGTCTGCCTGATGACCCCATTGGTCACCAATAAGGGGAAGTGAGGGAAAAACAGCAATGAAGCTGTGAGTTAAGTCTGACCTCGTTCAATAGACTGTGAACCCAGGTGGAGATCTGGTTGGCCAGCAGTAAGGCATGACCCGGGGACTTCTGCCCAGAGGCAGCGACATGGTCACAGAAGACTAGAGCAGAGAGCGAAGCGTCCAGCTGATATGAAGTGAGGGAGATGCATAAGAACACCCATACTTGCAGATAGTACACACTTGACTGGGCTTCAATGGCTGGATGATCAGAATTCAGATAGAAGAAAAAAGAAGAGGGAAAAAAAAGAGTAACCCACTACAATTTGATGAACTTTACCTATACTTACGGACGTAGTAGTTCAAAAAAGGGAACAAGTCTTTACAAAGAGAATCACTCCCACCCCCTCGGTACACAGGGTTGACAGGGATGGGCAACTTAGACATTGGCTACCCAAAATCAGGGGCGGAGATACAAAAGCAAGAAATGACTGGCTTACAAACTTTCAAGAGGGTGTCTAGTTTCAGATGGGGGTGGGGGAAGGTAGAATCTCCACTAAATGATTTCCAACCTGTTGGGAAGGGGCTAATGAAAGGAGATGGGGATAAGACAATAGTGGTACAATAGTGAATAATTGCTATCAGGACTGACTGATATGGTTGGAAATGTAAAGGTAGACGTTTTGTAACAAAAGGAGAAGAGTGACTGATTTTGCAGTCCACGAGCGGAGGTCCCTGGGACCATCAAGAGAGAAGAGCCGAGTGAGGGACCCTACCCAGAGAAACAGTGACGCCAGAGATGGAGGCAAAGATGATGATGTGGAGAGATGGAGCTACTGGGGACACTGGACTCAGGGAGGGAGAGGGGCTGTGTGCTGACAGCCAGGGGGCAGGCCTGTGGGGTGTACCCTTTGGTTGTTTGATGATGCATGGAGGGGATTGTAATCATTGCAATGAAATGAAATACGATAGGATGAATGTAAAACTGATGTTCTCCCATGTAAACCCACATAATTCACAATACAAACTTAAAAAAAAAAAGAAAGAAAGAAAGAAATGAAGCCCATCTCCCCACTCAAAGAAATTTGATCAACATCCTTACTGTGCTTACTGTATCTCCTGCTACCTGCGGAGATCTTTTGAGACACTAACAAGTGGGCATCCCTCAGTCCAGCTTCTAAGGCCACCATCATCTAGTACTATCCTCCTAAAGAGTCTTTTTCTGCTACTCCGGAAGGCTCCCTCTACTCAAGTGAGAACCCTCCTCTTCCTCTCCTGGACAGTGAGCCTGTTGTCCTCAGATTGTCCACCACCCCCTTCCTGCCTATCCCTGACTTACCCACATGTTAAGGCTAAATAACACCACCACCACTTACATAGCTCTTACAATGGCCAGGGACTAATTCCCTGCACTAAGAGACATTAAGGAGCTCTGGTAGCGTAGTGGTTACGAATCGGGCTGCGAACCTTAAGGTCAGCGGTTCGAAACTACCAGCTGCTCCGCGGGAGAAAGATCAGGCTTTCTACTCCCGTAAAGATTTACACCCTCAGAAACCCTGTACAGGGTCGCTATGGGTCGAAACCGACTCGACAGCACTTAACAACAACAACAAGAGACATTAACTCATTTACTCCATACAAGAGCCCTTTAGGAGGTCATTAGTGTACTCACTTTGCAGATAAGAAAACTGAGGCACAGAGCTATGTGACTTTCTCAAGGCCCCACAGCTAGTAAGAGACAGAGCCAAAATTCAAATCCCCACTCAGTCCCGGAGTCCACGCTGCAAACAGGAAGCTGTACTGCGTCTCACCGCACAACTCAGATGGCCACCTCCTCTGCAAGCCTGCCCAACCCTCTCAGGGACAGCCCCTTGCAAATCCTGATGCTACTTTCTACTTCTGATAGGTTAAGTTCTCATCTTCTCCCCTCCTAGATTACAAAGTCCATGAGAGCAAGATCTAAGGACTGCTTGGTTTTTTTGTTTTTGTTTTTATGTTTTATTGTGAATTATGTGACAGTTTACATGGGAGAAGATTAGTTTTACATTCATCCTATCGTTTCATTGCCATAGTTATAATCCCCTCCATGCATCATCAACCAACTAAAGGGTATACACTACAAGCCTGCCCCCCAGTCATCAGCACACAGCCCCTCTCCATCTCTGAGTCTAAAGTTCCCAGCTGCTCCATCTCTCCACGCTAAGGACTTGATCACCTTTGTATTACTTTTGTATTCCTGCTGTAACAAACTAACACAAACCTGGTGGTTTAAAACAACAATTAGTTGTTCTGTGGGTCAGAAGTTGGACACAAGTTTCACTAAACTAAGATCAAGGGGTCAGCAGGAATGTGCTCCTTCTGGAACCTGAGTCGGTTTCCTAGACGTTTCCAGCTCTTTGAGGCAACCTGCATTCCTTGGGCTGCCACTGGTGGCCCTTTCTACCACCTTCAAAGCCAGCAACGCCATCTCTGACCTTTCTTTTGTAGTTAGTGTCCTCTGTTAAGAACTCATGTGTTTAGATCAGAACCTTCTAGATAATCCCCATCTTAAAGTCCCTAATTTAAACACATCTGTAAAATCCCTCTTGCCATGTAAAGTAACACAGAAGTTCAGAGATTAGGACGCAGACATCTTTAGGGACTATTCATCTGTCTACCATATAAAACTTTGAACACAGCAGTGCCCTGACAAGTGTAGAGCTGAATCCCCACCACACTTTTGCTAAAACAGCCAGGGCTGCTCCTTTATATGGTCCTTCCCTTATCCTCTGACTATGGTGTGCATCAGATATCGCCCCTAGTGATTGTTATGGACTGAATTGTCTTCCCACCAAAATATGTGTTGCAATCTTAACCCCTACACCTGTTGATACAGTATCATTTGTGAAGAGTTTTCTCTGTTCCATTAATGAGGCCCTCTCAGTACAAGGTATATCATAGACCTAAAAACTTGTGAGATGTAAAAAGAGCTAATTAGGCACAGAGAAAGCAAGCATGAATGCAGGAAAGCACAGATGCTGCATGGGTGTCTTCAAAGAACACTGAGAAGCTGAGACAAAGATTTTGCAGCTAACACTCTGCATTCAGACTTCTAACTGTGAGAAAGGACAGCCACCCACTTGTGGCATTTCTGTTACAGCGGCGCTAAGGAGCTCTAGTAGCGTAATGGTTACGAATAGGGCTGCGAACCATAAGGTCAGCAGTTCGAAACTACCAGCTGCTCCGCGGGAGAAAGATGAGGCTTTCTACTCCCGTAAGGATTTACACCCTCGGAAACCCTGTACAGGGTCGCTATGGGTCGGAACCGACTCGAAGGCACTTAACAACAACAACAAGAAACTAAGACAGGGATGGGACGCAGTAGACACAAAGATGCTTGGAAGTCTGGGGATCAAACACAGCATCAGGATCAATCCTTGTCCCAACTATGGTTGAACTTCTTTTTTCTTAATTCATTTTTTAAATTTAACATTTGTTTCAAAATGAAAAAGATTTTTAAAGGATATAGAATAGCAATTGTCCATTAAATGTTATGGTGAATTTAGGTCATTACAAACTCTTTTAATTTCTGTCTATGTGAAAATGACCTAATTTCACCATCATATTTGATGGACAGTTTTGCCATACATGTGATTCCTGGTTGACATTTTTTTTTCTTTTCAGAATTTTGTATACGTCATTCCATTGTCTTCTTGCCTACATGGTTTCTGCTGAGAAATCAGAATTTATTCTTCTGAGTTCTCCTTTGTAGGTAACTGCGTTTTTCCTGACCTACTCTCAGGATTCTTTACCTGTCTTTGGTTTTTAAACATTTTGTTATGATATGTCTTGGTGTTTTTCTTTTGGGGTTGATCTTGTTTGGAGTTTGTTCAACTTCTTGAATGGCTATCTTATCATCTTTCATGATGTTAGGGGAGCTTGCTTCCAACAACTCTCGTACAATATTCTCTATGAGTTTTTTGTTGGTTTGTTTTTTATTTGTCTCTTCCTGTTCCAGAATTCAAATCACATGTAAGTTACTTCTCTTGCTAGTGTCCCACATAACTCTTAGGCTTTCTTTGGATTTATTTCTGATTATTCTTCAAGCAGATGAACATTGAAAGATTTTTTTCAGATTCAGTAATTCAGCCTTCCACTGATTCAATTCTACTTCTTTGCCCTTTCAGTGTATTATCTATTTCTGATGTCTTAGCATTTTCTTTCTGATTGCCATTTTTGTACAGTTCCTATTTTTTCATTTGTCAGTTTGTTTCCCGAATTCTACTATAGTTTTGTCTATGTTTTCCTTGATTTCATCAGAATTTTCTCAATCATTCCCTCAATTTCTTGAAGTTGCCTAAACAGCATTCTATTAAATTCCTTGTCAAGTAATCCCAATTCCTTTTCTGGCGTTATAATTTCTGATTCTCTGTTTTGGTCACTTGCTTGAGGCACTCTGTCTTGTTTCTTTGTGTAACTGAGATTGTCTGTTTTCTCCAAGACTCCGTGTTGTCATATTTATATATTTAGTTGATGGTTGTAAATTGGTGTGTTCTCAGGCACTTGCCACCTGTCTCCTGGTGGTTGTGATAGAGACTGAAGTGTGAATGCCATTAGTTCTCTGTTCACTGTTTGTGCAGCAAAATTCGGGGTTGGTTCAGGTGCTACCAGAAGGAGGAGTACTGTGTCTGGTGACCATTCCAGGCAGAGCAGAGGTTACTCAGTAGAGGACACCAATGGTCACTGGATTATTAAGGGCAGGGACTGGCTATGCCCCCAGCTAGCAGGAGGGCACCAGAATAAAGGAAAACTGCATTCCCTTGCTGCCAACCTCCAGCTCAAGAAGCTCAAGAAGACAGCACACCTCCACGCTAGCTACCTGTTTTGCTTCTTTCTCACTGGTCCTGTTCAACTTCTTCTTCCAGTTAACACTCAATCCACTTCTCTGTCCAATCCTCTGATGCTCAGGGTTCCAGAAGCATCATCTGTATATGTTTCACTCAGTCCCCATGGTTTTGTTACAAAGGGTCAGCTGAGTGCTTCTGCCCACTGTACCATCCTGGCCTGGAAGTCCCCGTCTCCCCTTTTTCACTTATCAGCTAGATGGCTTCACATCTATCTACAGAGTGTCTTCATTCTCTTTACACTACCTCATACTCTCCCACCATGCAGTCGTACCATAATTCATTTCACCAGCCCCTTGTTGTTGCTGTTGTTAAGTACCGTCGAGTCGATTCCGACACATAGCAACCCTGCATAGGATTTCCGAGGAGCCGCTGGTGAGCTTGAAACACCGACCTGGCAGTTCAAAAGCTTTGCAGTCTGGCGCATTAACCCATAGGGCCACACCAGGACTCCTCACCAGCCTCTACTGGTGGACATCTAGCTTGTGTCCACTATTTAGCTAATTATAAACCATGCTCAGTAAAGACCAGTAGGGGCCTATAAGTGAGACTACTGGGTCAGGCAAGTTCAAGTGAATCAGTAACTTCAACAGAGAATCAGTAACTACACCAGTGAATTATGTATTAGGCTCCTCTGCAGGGACCCAATACACATTCACTCAGGTATATGGAGTATTTTATTTTCCAACATTATACCTAATATGATTGGTTTACAAGACTTTAGACCTTTGCCAATCTCAACTAGGTAAAATATGGCATATTTCAGTATGGTTTCACTGGCATTCTTAAGTTATGAGTGAAATCTATTACTATGAGTTTAAAAGCCACTAGAATTTCTTTTAGAGGAACCCTGGTGGTGCTGAGGGCTATGCAGTGGGCTGTTAACTGCAAGATTGACAGTTCAAACCCACCAGCCACTGCTTGGGAGAGTCTCAGAAACCCTAAGGAATAGTTCTATTCTATACAATAGGGTCACTATGACCCAGGACTGACTGGGTAGCAATGAGTATAACTGCCTTAGTATAAGCTGTTAGTTCTTTTCCTTTAACCAGTTTTCCATAGAATTCTTGTTCTTTTTCTTATTGATTTTCAGGAGTTCTCTAAGTAGTAGAACATTATTTATGTATTAAAACAATATGGTCCTTCAAATAAAGACGTTTGATACACATAAAATGCTACAGTTTGATCAACTAGATGTAGTTATGGATGAAGCTGTTCAAAATTCCAAACAAAAGGGAAGGATTCTTCATATCAAGGATCAAACTTGCCTCCTCAGTATACTGAGTTGACAGGGACGGGCAATTTAGACATTGGCTATCAGAAATGGGGGGCTATATAGGGATGAAGTGGCTGGCTTACAAGCTTTCATGAGTGCACTTAGTTTCAGAATAAGGAGTAAGGTAGAATCTCCACTGAATAATGCTCCTCTTTTCCAGATGGGTCTGGTGAGAGGGGATAGGGAAGGATGGAGATAAAATTTTATGAGTCAATTGAGTCTGGACGAATTGTCATCAGGACTAATTGCAACTATTACAACTGTAAATAAAAAAAGGGGAAAGTAGTTAATCCTTCATTTCAGGAACAGCAGACCCTAGGACCATCAAAAGAGAAGAGCATGAGTGGAGCGTGAGATCTTAACCAGAAAAAATGGCGAAAGCAGAGACAGAAGCAAAGGTGATGGTGTAGAGAGGGAGCAGCTGAGGACTTAGGCCCATGGACTGAGAAAGGCTGTGTGCCTGTGGGCAGGAGCCCGGTTTACAAAGTGAGCCCTTTGAACATTTAAATGAATATATGTTTTCTGTTTTGTATGTGTACATTAAAAAAATGGGGGAATAGAAGTAAATACTGTTAACTGATAATCATTGCAATGAATCAAAATATGATTTGTTGAATGTAAAACTGATAATCTGCCCTGTAAACTTGCACTCAATTCATAAGAACTTTAAAAATATATGGTCCTTAATCCATTCTTTTTCTTCTTCTTCTTGACTGCCATCGAGTCAGTTCCAACTCACAGAGATCCTGTATAGTGTTTCCAAGGAGCAGATGATGAGCTTGAACCATCAACCTTGCGGTTTAAACTAACTATGCAGTCCAGCACATTAACCCTCAGCGCCACACCAGGACTCTTAATACATTATATACAATGCAAATACATGTTTCTGATTTGTAATCTTTCATATTACAGTGGTTTTGCTATACTTAATTTTTTTTTTAAGGTGGTGATTTTTGGCAATCTTTTCCTATTTCCTATGCTGGGTCTTGGGTCATAATGGGAACGACCTTTACTACTTCAAAGCCATAAGGATGCTCTCTTTTATATTCTCCTAGAGCAGGGGTGGGGGACCTTTCTTCTGCCAAAATTTATAACATCATTCTCGAGCCATCCAAAATTATCAACTTAAAAATTAGCCTGCTGTATTTGGTCAAGCACTTAATTAACTCACCCCACAACAATGTGAGTGATATGGAGCTCTGGTAGTGTAGTGGTTACAAATCAGGCTGCAAACCACAAGGTCAGCAGTTCAAAACTACCAGCTGTACCATGGGAGAAAGATGAGGCTTTCTGCTCCCATAAAGTTTACAGCCTCGGAAACCTGTACAGGGTCGCTATGAGTCGGAACCGACTCCACATCACATAACCACCACCACCAATGTTAGTGGTGTACTAGTGTGGCGCTGTGGGTTATTGTCCCAGACTGCAAAAAGTCGTTTGAACTACAATGTCAGTGGTTCAAGCTCACCAGCTGATCCTCGGAAACCCTATACAGGGTCACTATGGGTCGGAACTGACTCAACGGCACTCAACGACAACAACAACATTAATGGTGGTTTGGTGCTGTAGGTTAATGCACTGAACTGCAAAGTCATTTGAACCACAAGGTCAGCGGTTCAAGCTCACCAGGTGCTCCTCAGAAACCCTATACAGAGTTGCTATAGGTCAAAACTGACTCGACAGCACTTACAACCTTAGTGGTTGCCTTGGCAAGGCCAGACGAAATTATTTCACAGGTCTGACATTCCCCATCCCTGTCCTAGAGACCAGTCTAGGAGCCCTGGTGGGTGGTGCTATGGGCTAAGCAATGGGCTGCTAACAGAAAGGTCAGCAGTTCAAACCCACTAGTCACTTTCAGGGAGAAAAATGAGGCTGCCTGCTCCCTTAAAGATTTGCAGTCTCAGGGTCACTTTCAGTCAGAACCGACTCGATGGCCATTAGGTTTGGCTGCGGTGTAGAGATGTGAGTGGGAAAACGTTCCGTTCTACAGTCAGGAATAGCTCTATGAGCTACTGCTTATGCAGATGAACTTTGATTGTTTTAAAGTAGCTTTTATTTCCTAATATCCTGAAGTTTACAAAGCATTATCCAATGACCGTCATTGAGGCCACCAGAGCAGGACTTATTTGCCCTGTCTTGTAAAAAGGACCCCAAAACCAGAGAGGTTAAATTATAGTCTAAAGTCACCCATGGGATCTGGATGAAAACACACACGGGGCTCTTAAAAGCCAGAATGTCATTCCAGAAGTTAGTTCTATATAACTTTTTAAAAATGTGAATAACCTTCCGATTCAAAATGTAATTAATTCAAGTGGATCACACTGTGATTCAATTAAACAATGACTCAGCCTCAAATGTCCATTCCAAAGTTCTCATCAATTGACCACATTCCATGTCCCTTCAATGTGCTTACATTACCCTGCAAAATTTAATTAAAAAGTAAGAGTTGGAGATATTTCCAGCTCTCCAAGGATGCTGAGGTAAGTATGAAGAGCAGCTGAATATCAATTTGAGGTGGCAGAGAAGGTGAGGTCTATCCAAACCTCCCAAACCCCAGTCAACCTGAGGACCACTGCACCATGCAATCCCATCACAGAAGCACAGACCACAGCCCCTTACCTGTATCAATAATGGGAAATATTTAAAGATCACTCTTCTAGAAGACAAGGTCTGTATAATCCAGGCAAGCCACACGGTCCAAACCTAGGTACACAGATGCAGGAGATCCCTCACTCTTACCACACTGTACTGTCATCTCAGGTACAGGGGACCCCAGGACCATCAAGAGGGAAGAGTATGAAAGGAGAGAGGAATCCTGACCAGAAAACTGGTGACAATAGAGATGGTGGCGGAGGCGATGGCACAGAGAGACAGAGCAGTAGTGGACTATAGGCCCAGGGATTGAGAAAGGCATGATGCCTGCAAGCAGGAGGCTGGCTAGCAAAATGTGCCCTATGGACATTGAAACAAATACATATTTACAATGTGTAGTCCAAAAAACAAAATGGTAATAGAGACAAATACTGTTGGCTAAGAGCTCTGGTAGCGTAGTGGTTACGAATTGGGCTGCGAACCGCAAGATTAGCAGTTCGAAACTACCAGCTGCTCCGCAGGAGAAAGATGAGGCTTTCTGCTCCTGTAAAGATTTACAGCCTCAGAAACCCTGTTCAGGGTCACTATGGGTCGGAACCGACTCGACGGCACTTAACAACAACAACAAGAGTGCATGGAGGGTATTGTAATCATTACAATGATCTGCTGACTGTGTTAAAAAAAAAAAAAGCGGGAATTGTCAAAATGGGAGGAAAGGTATATGTTTAAAGTATCTTTGAAATTAGCTTTGTATAGTTTAACAGTAATTTTATTAATTTAATCTCAGCCTCATTTTTCTTGGAAAGCATTATATAAAAATCTGCTTCCATGTTAAACAAAAAAAGAGCATGAAGTACCATAATCAAAAAGAAATCTTATCTATCCACGTGATAACTATGGTGACTTATTACACCAATTAGTTGGTGTAATACTCATAAGAAGCTTGAAATCCATTCATGGGTGTTGACATGTCATCATTAAAAATTACGTCAATTAAAAAAATAATTTAAAAAAATAAATAATAATTTACAGCAACAGTAACATACACAATTGTCATCAATGGAACTTTGTCTCCCATGTATTTCCATACAATACTTAACATTATTGAAATTAAAACTGTCGCACTGTTTTGTTGGTTTTCAATAATCAACAATGATTTCTAGTGAAGAAGAAAAGCAGGAGGCTTGCTGAGAATAGGGTGCCTCTGGTGTCTTGTGCATCAAACCTGTTCTTGAGATGGTCTCTAAATTCAGGTTACTATTTTCCAGGTCAAATTTGGTCTCTTCTGGGTTTGTTTTAATTTTCTTCAGCTTCAGCATAAATTTGCATGTGAACAGTTGATGGTCTGGTTCATATTCCACCCCTGGCCTTGGTTTAGCGGATGATACTAAGCTTCTCCATCTTCTCTTCCCACAGATGAAGTAGTCAATTGGAAGAGTTATGCGATGACATCAAGAACATCATACATAAAAAAGCAAAAGATTACTAAATAGGAAAGAAAAGGCCAAAATGGGTATCGAAGAGACTCTGAAACTTGCTGGAGTATAGAGAAGCTAAAGCAACCAGAGGAAATAAGGATATAAAAGAGCTGAACAGAAAATTTCAAAGGGGATACAGCCTACAGAGCTAGAAAGCTGAGTGCCTCGGGGCACCTGCAACTAGGTTTGCTGATCCACGAAACTAGAGCGCAACACCTGCAGGCAGAGGCTTACTTATGGAGTAGGGTACCTCACTTCATCAGCTTTAACACTTGCCAGAGCAGGGCAGATGCTTAGGACTGAGGGTCCAACAGAAGCCTGCCTGCTGACACACAGAAGAGACTGTCCTGAACAAAGAGCTGTACCCTAAGCACTGCTGAACTTGGATTGTAACCTGTTGCTTTCCTAATAAACCCCATAATTGTGAAAGACAAGGAAGAAAATTTCAGAGGGCAGCTTGAGATGACGGCTCACAAATGCCTAGGATAGCAATCTTTACGCATTCCATTTCATTTTTGACAACTTCCAATTTTCCTAGATTCATACTTTCCTAGATCAGAACATGGAATGTTCTGATTATTAATGGATGCTTACAGTTGTTTCTCATTTTGAGTTGTGCCCCATCAGCAAATGAAGGTCCAAAAAGCTTTATTCCACTTGTGTCATCACGGTTAACTCTACCTGGAGGAGGCATCTCATCCCCAGTCTCTTTCTCAGTGCCTTTCAACCTGAGGGGCTCATCTTCCAACCCCGTATCTGACAACAATCAGGATCGGGCAGTGTTTCGTTCTGCTGTGCATAGGGTCAATATGAGTCAGTACCAACTCTATGGCACATAACAACAACAACACAACATCAACATCATGCTTTCATCTTCTGGCACTTTATCTGACTAAGTTTTCAGTGGCTAACCAGTCAAAGGTTGTCTTGACTCTCCCTCTTCCTAGTATGTCTTAGTCTGGAAGCACAGCTGAAACCTGTCCACCATGAGTGACCCTACTGGTATTTATAGTATCGATGACAGAGCATCTAGCATCACAGCAACACATAAGCCAACAAAGTACAACAAACTGACAAACACACAACCACTATCACATGCAAGTAAAATTTTGCTGAATATAATTAAAAAATGGTTGTAGCAGTACATTGACAAAAAGCGGCCAGAAATTCTGGATTCAGAAAAGGATGTGGAATGAGGGATATCACTGCTGATGTCAGACTGATCTTGGCTAAAAGCACAGGATACCAGAAAGATATTTACTTGTGCTTTAGTAACCATGCAAAGGCATTTGACGGTATAAAAGATGGGTATTCCAGAACACTTCATTGTGTTCAGAGCCTGTACATAGACTAAAGGCAGTTGTTTAAATAAAACAAAGGGATGCTGAATGGTTTAAAATCAGGAAATGTGTGTCCCAGGGTTGTATTCTTTCACCATACTTACTCAGTCTATGCACACCTGGTGTGGCATCGTAGGATCAGCACTGGACTGCGAATCACAAGGTTGGCTGTTCAAATCTACCAGCTGCTTCTTGGAAACCCTATATAGATAGGGCCACTATGAGTAGGAACTGACTCGATGGCCCTTAACAACAACAACAACTCAATCTGTATGCTAAGCAAATAATTCAAGAAACTGGATTATGAATAAAAAGGTGGCACCAGGATTGGAGGAAGAAGACTTGTTAACAACCTGTGGTACACAGATAACATAACCTTGCTTGCTGAAAGTGAAGAGGAGTTAAAATACTAACTGATGAAGTTCAAAGTCTATGCCCTTCAGTACTGGTTTCACCTCAATGTATAGAAAATATAAATCTTCGCAACTGTCCTAATAAAGAACATCATGACAAATGGAGAAAAGATTGAAGTAGTGAAAGACTTCATCTCTTGCTTGCATGTACTCTCAACATTCATGGAAGCAGCATTTAAGAAATCAAATTACATGCTGCATTAGGTAAATATGCTGCACAAGACCTCTTCAAGTGTTCAAGAGCAAAGATGTCAGTTTGAGGACTAAGATGCAACTGACCCATGCCATAGTATTTTCAAGTCTCATATACATGTGAAAGTTGGAAAGCGAATAAGGAAGATCATAGAATTGATGCGCTTGAGTTATGGTGTTGCAGAAGAGTACTGAAAGTACCAGGACTGGCAGAAGGACAAATGTGTGGTGGAAGAAGTACAACCAGAATGCTTCTTAGAAAGACGGTCAGACTTCATCTCTTATGTTTCAGACATAATTGTCAAGAGGGACCAGTCCCTGGAGAAGAACATGACTGTCACAGTAGCCACAGCAATGGGCTCAAACATAACAACTGTGAGGTTGGTGCAGGACCAGGCAGTGTTTCATTCTGTTGTACATAGAGTCACTATGAGTCAGAACCAACGCAACAGCACCTAACAGCAGCAATTGCTTTGAGAGAAATGAGGGGCCTAAGCCCCCAGGAGTAGAGAGTCTAGGATGGCGGAATATTGAGAGGCAAATGTGGAAGGGCTGTGAAGAGCATCCTAGGATGGGGAAGTTCATGAATGATGAGAGCAGAAATTTGGACTTTTGCCCTGTTAGAAGGTAGGGATGTTGTATGTGGAAGCTTGGCATGTTGGCAATGATTCATCTGTGGGTGAAGTGGAGGATATACTCCAGGAAGGTCAAAAGCTTCAATAGGCAGCTGCTAGAATGCATAGAGTCAGGGCACGATGGAGAAAGGGAGTCAAGGATGACTCAAAGGCCCGGTGACTGGAAGAAGAGTGGCGCCACTGGCAGAAGGAGGAAGTTAGAGAGGAAGGCTTGTCCTTTAACATACAAGAACAGGGTGGG
The DNA here is from genome assembly GCF_000296735.1 of Chrysochloris asiatica. NCBI lineage: Eukaryota > Metazoa > Chordata > Mammalia > Afrosoricida > Chrysochloridae > Chrysochloris > Chrysochloris asiatica. The sequence continues at coordinate 26,039,725 of NW_006408524.1, forward strand.
AATAAGTTAGGACGAAGTAGGACATCCACAAGGAACAATCTTAGATATTTGGAGAATAATTTGGGGCTGGGTAAGAAAATAGTATAGATATGCAGATTAAAGAAAAAAAATTCAACATCAAAATGTTCCTCTTTTCACTTGAGGAGGAGAGAAAGGAATAGCCAGAAATATCACTATAGAAAGCTTGTAAGTCCATCTTCCGCCTATAACTGGTTGGAATGCCTAAAATGGGGCTACAACATGCCCAGTTAGGAGGCTTCCTGTGGAGCCTCTGCATTACATAAGACCATAGGTGGAATCCTGAACCCCATCCAGAATCTCCTGAGGTAGGAAAGAAAAGGACAAGCAGACCAGCCTGGAGCAGCTAGAAAAACAGAAGATTCTTCTTGAAAGACAGACAGACAAGAAAAATACAAAACAATAATGGCAGTCCAACTGACTACTACAAGAACAACCAACTTGCTCACCAAGGAGACATCAAGGCAAGTGGTCGGGTCCCCTCAGGGCAAACCCCCTTCCAAGACTGAGACTCAATGGGAATACACAAGCAGACATGTGCTCTGACTGGTGACCACGTTGGTCACCGATAAGGGGAAGTAAGGGAAACACATCAATGAAGCTGCGAGCTAAGTCCAACCATGTTCAATACACTCCTGTGAACCCTGGTGGAGACCTGGTTGGCCAGCAGTTTGGCAAGACCTGGAGACTCCTTGGCCCAGAGTCAGTCACTTAGCCGCAGAGAACTAGAGTGAAGAATGAAGAGTGCAGCTGATAAGAAGAAGGGCATAAGCACAAGAACACCCACACTTACAGATAATAACCCACTTGACATGGCTTCAATGGCTGGATAATCAGAGCTCAACTAGAAGAAGAAAGAAGAGGAAAAAAAAAAAAGTAATCTGATACAATTTGATGAACTTGACCAATACTTATGGATGCAATAGCTCAAAAGAGGGAGCAAATCTTTACAGCGAGGATCATTCCCACCTCCCTCAATACACAGAGTAGACAGGGGTGGGCAACTTGGACACTGGCTACCCAAAGTGGGGGGCCTACAAAGGCAAGAAGTGACTGGCTTACAAGTTTTCAAGAGGGCGGTGAGTAGTATCCAATCTGTCTGGGTGGGACTGATGAAAGGAGATGGGGATAGCACTCACGTGGTACAATAGTGAATAATTGTTATCAGGACTGCTTATGAGGGTTGGAAATGTAAACGCAGACATTTTATAGCAAAAGGAGGGGAGTGATTAACTTTGCAGTCTAGGAGTGGAGGCCCCTGGGACCATCAAGTGAGAAGAGCAGAGTGTAGGACCCTACCCAGAGAAACAATGACACCAGAGATGGAGACAGAAACGGTGATGTGGAGAGATGGAGCAACTGGGGACTCTAGACCCAGAGAGGGAGAGGGGCTGTGTGCTGACGACTGGGGGACAGGCTTGCAGGGTATACCCTGTGGTTGTTTGATGATGCATGGAGAGATGTAAAGATATATGATAGGAGGAATGTAAAGCTAATGTTCTCCCATGTAAATTCACAATAAAACCGTTTTTTTAAAAAAAAGTGTTCCTCTTTTAAACTGAGAGACAAATTTCCTTTTTAAAAAAAAAGCAAAGCATTGCAACACCCTGGAAACAATACTCTTTCTAGCAGGCTCGCTGCTTCTACTGCAAAGAACTATCGCTCCTGGGGAGGTAGTTTCAGTTCCAGGAACACGCAGGAACTGCGATCTACGTGGTCCAGTTTTAATCTGGCCAATAGCACAGCTGTCTAAATCTGAAGAACTGACAAGTCATTTGAGAGAGAAGCAAGGAGCAAGACGTCACTTTTGAGCACAGCATGTCCCTTAAATGTGTAAGGATGTGGACAGGAAATGAGCACAGTGAAGAGGAAAGGCCATGTCGCTGTAAGAGTACGACAGCGTGTCTGTAACTTGCTAACTGGGGGATCTGTTGGCTGAGAGAAATCATTTATTTTTCCTGTAGGCCTGATTTTCCTCATCTGTAAAAAGGAGATAGACAGATAATTACCCCTTATGGGACTGCTGCAAAGATCAAATGAGGAAACATGAAGGTACAGGCTTAGTGTCTTGCATATTACCTGTTCTAGACTTTTCCAAGACCCTTGAGGTAATAAAAACTGAGGTCTTGTCCTCATGATAAAAGAGCACTTATTCTTTTAAAAGTAATATTTTTCTTAAAGGATTGGCTTTGATATGTTGGATAGTAATCTTCACAATCAGCAGTTCAAGCTCACCAGCCACTCCTCAGAAACCCTATACAGGGTCGCCATGGGTCAGAACTGACTCGAAGGCACTTAACAACAACAACAACAATCTTCACAGTAGTAAGATGTTTTAAATCTACGTGCTCTAAAACTCAGCCCAGGTGTGGGAAAACATTCACTGCAACAGTCTGATGGTTTACTCCATCATTTATGTCCAGTGCCAGTCTTGATCCAAAAAGACTAAAATAAGATGCACAGGAAGGCCTTTTAAAACAGTGGGGATATGCCAGAGTTATTATTCCTTAAATTATATTTGCCAGGAAGACATTCACTGACATGCTCATGCTCAATTTGGCAAAATTCTCAAAGCATAAGTCACAGTTTTGCAAGGTTTCCCAGCGATCAAGAAAATGAGCCCATTAGAAAAGGCCAGCATCCAGCCCACTCCTGACAGTAAGGCATAGTATATTATATTATGTGATACAAGCAGGAAGAGCCCAGCTTCTTAGGGTCTGATCACCCATAAACAAGAGGATAAAAAGGTCCTGTTCCTTCCTCTCTCTGACACTAAGACCCAGAGCTATGGTAACACAGCCCCCACCAAAGTGGCACCAGTGGGACAGCGCTCCTCCCAGCTCTTCTGAAGGCCATTCTACAATAAGAGCTGCTGGTCAAGGAGAAAGAGGAAGGCTTCCAACCCATGTGGATCCTCATATCCATAAAACCCTTCGTTCTGCTCTGCACTTTGATCAGGTTGGGTTTGTAAGCTTAAGAGAGGAACTGAGGAACATTCATGGTGAAAAAGGGAAAGGAATCTGAACAAGTGAGGGGGAGGACTGAAGAGCTGGAATGACAGATGGCGAAAGGGACCCAGGAGACTGTGGAAGATCAGAAGCCCCACAGCGGGACTTCGCCACGTACCCTAATAAAGTCTCCTGAACTAACAAAACACGCGGTAAAGGGGCTGGTGCCAAGGAAAAATTAAAACACCATTAGGATGTGGGAACTTGAGAAGCAAATAACCTTCCCTGACTCCCAGGAAGTTAGTAGGAAACTGAGGCACAACTGTGACTATCCATGGGCTCACAAGGATAATTAGTTCTCTAAGGGGCAGGAGGAGTACCTGTGTGTAGTACAAATAATCAAGGGACTTGGTGCTAACTGAAAAGCTGGTAGTCCAAGTCCACTCAGAAGAAAGACTTGAAGCTCTAGGGAAAATCAGCCATTGAAAACCCTTCGGAGCATAGTTCTACCCAGACACACATGGTGTCATCATGCATCAGAATCAACTCAACAGCAACTGGTTTTATGTTTTAAGCAGGAGGTTCTGGGTTAAGAGAGACTGTGTCTTCTCCGAAAGTAATTAGGCATAGTCTGATTTTACTAGTTAACTTCGAAACAGCAGAGATGCATTTAAAAGCAAAGAATTAATGGTCCTACCCCCATGACCATATATAGGTTTGGCAGGGGCTAGTTCTACATATACATGTATGTGGGCTATAAATAAATCCCTGTCTCTAGTAGAGCAATCAGGGGGCACAGTTATGAAAACTTCTTAGTCATAACTAAATGCCTTAAGGGAATGAGTCACTTAGTTTGGGGATTAGGACCACAGTGTCTGAGGACGGTATAAGGTAGTTCACAAAGACAATGTTCCCCAGCAATGACTGGGATCTTAAAAGCTAGTGAGTGACCATCTAAGGTGTGACTATTGATCTCTCTCTCTCCAAAGCAAACAAGAGTGAGGAAAAGTCACAGACACATAGAAATGGGCTAATGGGCCATGTCATGAAACAAAATGTGTAGTATGAATTGTCAAATGGAAACCCAATTTGCTCTATAAACTCTCCCTTAGACCAGTTTAAAATAAATAAATAAAAATGAAAGCAAAGAATTGAGACACCCATCTCGTTTTGTTTCTGCTTCACAGGTCTTACACAGCACCCAAGTTACCCGTGAAAAGGTGGAGATCTAACATGTAACCGAAACATGCGACAGTTAATTCTGCGTACCTCCTCTGACACATCCGTGCTTCTCTGAAACTGGCGCCCCAAAGGTCAGACTTAATGCAGTGTGATCCCACCCTGACTCTTTCCATCCACCCGACACCCTGGCCCTGTCACCAGTGACAGCAATTACCCAATCCACATGTTCTAAGTCTTTAGGAACTCACTCCGACTGCCCTTGGGAAACTGGCTGGGAGGGGAACAAAGTGGAAGGAGAGTGGCTAGATCAGACACTCTTGTGAAAGAGCACAGGCAGTAGACTATAGGGGATGCAGAGTGGGAAGAGAAATGGACCAAATGGCCTGGATGTGGGGTAGGGAAAGCAATGGTCCTGGGTTTCTGGCCTGACCAAATGAGTGGACGGCAGTATACATTTATCCATATGGGAACTGCTGGGGGAGAAGGTATTTTGGGTGAAAATAGGAGCCAAGAGGGAATGACCACAAAGCTAAAGAAGCTTCCATTTCAGAGTCCACGTCTGCACAAACTTTCAAGGTCCAATACCTCATTTTGTATTCAGAATTTGGTGGGTTCGTTGGAAACTGTCTAAGGGTTAGACTCCAGAAAGCTAAGGAAGTTTTGTGCAAGTTAATTTGAAATGTCTTCTGAGACACCTAAGGGGCCATGGTCAAATCCAATGTTAAATGTATACATACACCTGGGGCTCACACTAAAGAGCTGAACCAAAGCATGAGGGGTTGACTGATAATATTTAAAGTTAGGAAGATGGATAAACCCAGCTTGTGCAGTGCCTATCACCATATCTGGATCACCTGGAGAATTAAGACTCCAAGTATTCCTCCCAAACCTGCTGTACCAGAGTATCTAGAGAAGAACAGCTGTTTAACAAGCTTCTGGTGCATAAAACTGGTTGAAAAACACAGCGATAGAGAGAAGGAGCAGAGAAAAGGCAGAGGATCCACCACAGGTCCTGAGGCCCTGCCAACTAGGAGGGTCAGGGGGCAGGAGGAGCAGGTAAGGAAACAGAGGAGTGGCCAGAGAAGCAGAGGAACTCTTCGGAGTTGTGTGTCACAGAGGCACACACACACACACACACAAGAGTAGGGGCTGGGGGAAGGCTGGAAGAAGCTGAGAGGCTCTATCACAGGATGATGAGTCCATGGAAGGAAAATCTTTGAAGTCAGGGCCAGGCATTTTGAGCAGAAATCCCAGTGACAGGGCAAGGCCAGAGGGGAATTAGAGACTACACAGCCCTTGAGAGATGAGGTAAAGAGCACCTTTTATTTCTGACTTTCCAGTTCTAGGTAGTGGCCTTGGAGACTGCCTATGGTATCCTTACAATAAGCCCTCTCTGCTAAAGTTAACTTGAGGGGGTTTCTCTCCCTTATAACCATGCTGCTGCTGTTGTTGTGAAATGCTGTCGAATCAATTCCAACTCACAGCAACCCTGTATAGGGTTTCCAAGGCTGTGGCGTGGGTAGGATAAGCACTGGACTGCTAACCAAAAGGTCAGCAGTTCAAACCCACCAACCATCCTCGGAAATCCTATACAAGGCTGCTGAGTCAGAGATGACTCCACGGCACTTAACAATGACAATAAACCTTTTTGGAAGCAGAAAGCCTTCTCTTTCACCCATGGAGCAGCTGGTGGGCTTGAACCACTGACTTTGTGGTTCACAGTCCAGTGATTATCCTACAGAGGTACTGTGCTCCCCCTTATAAGCATGAGTCCTGGTGTGGCACTGTGGGTTAATGCATCAGATTGCAAAGCCATTTGAACTTCAAGGTTGGCGGTTCAAGCTTACCAGTCGCTCCTTGGAAACCCTATCCAGGGTCCCTATGGGTCAGAACCGACTCCGTGGCACTTACCAACAACAACAACAATAAGGCATAAAATCAATGAATTAGCAAGAATATTGCAAGTCTTGAAAGAAAATGATAAAAAAGAAAATAATCTTTCCAAGTTCCTAAGCGCTCTGCTCCAACAGTGCTGAAGCTAAGCACGTCTAACTTCCTGTAGAGGCTTCAGCCGAGGAGAATTCAAATAGGAGATAGTGTTCCTTCTGACCTGACCCATCTTCCGGTAGGGTTCTCACTCTGAGTGGCTCTCTCATTCCTGAGCCTATCAGAAATAGATTCTGCCTAAAGATGGCGGGCAAAGAGTCCCTGGATGGTGCTGAATCATTTACTAAAAGCACAGCATTTGCAGACAAGGAGCCCTGACAGCACAGTGGGTTATGCACTGGGCTACTAACAGCCAGGTCAGCAGTTCAAATCCACCAGCTGCTTTATAGGAGGAAGATGAGACTACAGTCTCAGAACCCCTATGGAGTAATTTTACCAGGTCTTAAAGGGTCACTGTGAATCAGAATCAGGGTTTTTGTTTCGGGATTTTTTTGTTTTTGTTTTTGTTTTTGTTTTTCAGTTTGCAGACATGGGGAATGGGGCTGGTGGAGACAGGAGTGATATTTACAGAAAAATAAATAAAAGTAGCAATAAAAGTTGTCTTTGATTGAGGCCTGGCTAGTCCCCTCACAGACACTTACAGGGGTGTGGTTGAGCACACTCATTCTGGAATCAGGTGGCCTTATGCAAATCTTGACCCCACCATTTACTTATCTGACCTTGATATCTGTACCTCAGTTTCTTCATCTATGAAAAAAAAAAAAAAAGGATAAAAACAGTAGTTTTACCAGTCTCAAGGGTTATTAGTGTACACACTGGGCACTTGAAATAGGGCCTGGTGCACAGAGGCTTAAATAATGATTGGCTTCTTTAGAAATCTGGGGTACATATGCCAGGTGGTAAAACTGTGAGCTGGGGAGTTTGGGGGAATTTACAAATATCTCCTCCCTTAGCTTCCCCAGATTTAAACTGAGGACAAGAATAGAACCTGCTTCAGACATTTGTTGTGAAAATTAGTGAGATCACCCCATTAAAAACTCTTCACAATGCATAGTAAGTGCTCACTTAACCTCAGCTACTGCTATTAACAATCTAGGTAGGCAAAGATGAGCAGTATCCTTTTTTATTTTTTAAAGAAAGGATAACTCAGATTTAGTGAGGTAAAGTGCTCTGCCTACAGTCCCCCAGTTAGGGAATGATTGTGCCAAGATTTCAACTCACTTTGAGTCTGAAACCAAAAGTTGTAACCACTACCTCATACAACTGCTTGTTTAACAGAACTTAGAGATGGTCGACACTAATTCAGACCCAAAATTTCGAAGATTCTCATGACTGTGAACCAGGACCTCAGCCAAAAGACTGCCTGGGCCTTGGTCTCAACCAGTCAGTTCACTGTCCTCTGTAAGTGGTTGCTAAACCACAGCCTTGAAACCAAACGAGGAAAAAGAAGACATTGGCTAGCACAGAGAACCTTCTTTAAAAAAAAAAAACCACACAATAGCAGAGGCTCTCCGGCAGAAATAGACATCAAGAGTTATCCAAAGTTCTGCAGACTTGCTGTAGTACAATACACAAGCTAGTCTTGAATTCTACTTTTATCTGAGAAAGAATAAAGGTGTTTCTTTCTATTTTTAGTATACCAAGCTGAAGGGTGTTAAATGTGAGGAAGTAGCTACCACAGCCCAGAGTGACAGGGGGCAAGCCGGCACTCAAGTCAAGAGGCAGTCACTAGCGCTGTGGCAGCCTAAGCAATACCAATTTCCTCACTAATTTCAACACCAGTCTCCTCAGCAATGCTATGGAAACCCCCAAAGTAGTAATGAAAGGACTGACAGAAGAAATGGGGCAATCCATTAAATCCAGGTCAATACCAACCATGGCATTTCGTATATTGACCTCTAAATGTTGATTTATTTTGTTTTTATTCTTTATTTAGGAAAGCTCTGTTAGTGGACATTTTTTTTTTTTTAATTAAAATAAAAAAGACTAAGTGTTTACAGTCCTTAGGAATGGGTCTGTCTCTCTTGATCATCGCAAACAACGACAAATCCCCCAGGAGCCCCTCACCTCACCGCCACTACCCTACTAAGGTCCCATTCCAGCATGGTAACCTAGGGAAGGGGTCTGGGTCCTCAGTGTCCTGCGTTCCAGAATGGAAGGAATCTATGCAATCCAAAACTCTCCCCTCCAAGGGTACAGAAAACGATGGTGTGAGAATCAGAAGACCACCAGGTTCTATGCCTGTTTCTGCTCCCATCTGGCTGAAAGACCCTAGCCAAGACACTCCCCTCGGCCCAGGCTTTAGTTTCCCCATGTGGAAAATGAAAGGTTAAAAGGAGACCCTGTGAAGGCCTCTTTCTTGCTCTAAATGACTAATTCTGTTATCCTTCCATGTAAACATGCCTTTTTTTAGGGCTAGAAGCTCTTTCTTTCTAACAAGACATGTTGCTGTGTGCTCCCGTGGGCCATTACCTTCAATAATCCGTGTAATTTTACAGTAGCGTGATTCATCTAGACTGAAGAACAAGGCGGTTGCTTTCCCATGTCACCAAACCTGGTGTGTTGATCAGTCAATATTGATTTTCTCTTGGGTCTTTTCCTTTAGTCCACCCCACCACCACCACCCCCAAAAAATCCCTGCTCACTCTTCCTAATTTCTAAACTTAAAACTAACCTTTCATAAATTTAAAATAAATACACCCCCAAACTCAATCTGTTGTAAGGTGCCACCGCACTTTCTCTAGAATCCAAGATTCCATCTCTGCCCCACCCTCTCTCCCTGGGGTGTCTTTTCAGTAAAGACTTACACGTTCCATTTCCCCCTCCACTCACCCACCCACCCTGTCCAAACCCACCATTTCTTCCTCCCCAGCACACCTCGGCTGGAAAAGAAGCAGTTCCTAGGATCTAATCCCAAGGGCCCCGCGCGGCAGGCTCGTCCCCCACCTCAGTCCCCACCTCGAGCGGCGCACCGGACTCCCCCGCAGGTATCCTCTCGCTTACCAGTGGCTGCTCAGGGCAGGGCAGGTCCGGGCAGTGCCGGTGGGCAAGCGGCCTGGCGGGCTGGCGGCAGAGTTTGCTGACTCAAAGGCGCGGCGGCGGCGAGCGCACTAGCGCAACCCCGCGCTCCCGGCGGTGCACGTAGCGGCCCGCGCCCGCGCTCAGCGCCTGCCACCCGCGTGTGACCGCCGCGTGTGCTCTCGCTTCCACCGCCCGCGTCCACACCACACAGTGTAGCCCCGGTGTGGCCACACGCGCCCGCCGCGCCTCGCCTACCTGCCCCGCCCGCCCGAGGGGAGGCCAACACCCAGCGGGCCCAGCTAGGGTTAGGGGAGCATTCGCCGGGGGCCCAGCCGCTCTCTGCCACCCGGACTCCGCCTCCTTCGACCCCGAAATCGGGCTAGGAAGGAAATACCCCCACTTACTGGGACTAGAGAGTCCTTGTGTGGCGCTGTGGGCTAATGCGTCAGACTGCAAAGTCGTTTGAACTGCAAGGTCGGTGGTTCAAGCTCACCAGCTGCTCCTTGGAAACCCTATACAGGGTCGCTATGGGTCGGAATTGACACGACAGCACTTAATAACAACCACACTGGGACTAGAAGGCCGAAGGTGTACCAGTGGAACCATTTGTAATTAATGATGGCTGGAGAAAGAGGGATGGATAGATCTGTGACAAGCAAGTGTAATAAAATTTTGATTAAATTCTAGGTAATTTTATTAATATTTACTGTACAATGTTCTCAACTTTTCTGAATTTTGAATTTTTTTCGTTAAAAAAAAAAAAAAAAGTGTGGGGGCAAATAAATAAGATCTTCCAAGAAGCCTGAAATCAGTAAGTCAGTTTCCAAATTGCACCTTGGGCTAGGTCTGACCCACCCCTTGGCGTGGAAAACCTCAATGATTTAGTTGAAGTCTTCTAAGCTTTGATGAATCATAAGCATAACCTAACACTTCATTTTTCAAGCACAAGTTTGCCATTTAGGCAGGTTGCTCCTGATTATTACTGGGGCCCCCACAGGCACACCTGACAATACAACACATCTAAATGGATTTTCCATACCAAAACTTCTAAATCTACAGTGTTGTAGCTTAAGTTTTGGATTTGGCATCATTGAATCCTGAATCACACAAGTGAAAGCAAACATGATCACTTCTGAAAGTCAAAGTGTATTTTTCAAATTCTTGTCCCTATGCTCCAGGTGTGGTGCTGTAGGATAAGCACTGGACTGCTGATCACAAGGTTGGTGATTCAAAGCCATCAGGTGCACCTTAGAAATATACAGGGTCCATAACAGCTGGAACCTTTTGACAGCATTTCACAATAACAACAGCATGCCCCACAAGAAAAGCACCGACTTGAAAACAAAGTTTTGTACAAGTCTAAAATACTAAGCTGTTAGCCACCTAACACCAAGGAGTTAGGCCCCCAACTCATGGAACTCCGGCCACAAAGGAACAAAATGCTCTTCTCTGTTACCTCCATGGTCAGTTGCAGAATGAATTGTTGAGATCCATAGGGTTTTCGTTCGTAGCCAGGTCTTTCTTCCTAATCTATCTTAATCTGGAAACTCTACTGAAAACTGTTCAGCATCATAGCAACATGAAAACCTCCACTGACAGGTGAATGATGGCTGTGTGTGAGATGCATTGGTGGAGAATCAAACAGGTCTACCACATAGAAGGCGAGGGTTCTACCTCTGAACCACCACTGCCATCTAAGATACTAAGAGAGTCTGCAAAATTCAAATCATTTTGAATTTGCCAAGAACTTGACCTTACAACTGTGGACTGAGCAACAGATATTGGAGATTCTACTGGAGGTCATTTAAATATCTATTAAGATTATCACTGTTTTTGTTGTTGTTGTTGTTAAGTGCTATGGAGTTGATTGCGACTCATAGAGACCCTGTATAGGGTTTCCGAGGAGCCCCTGGTGAGTTTGAACCACTGACCTTGCTGTTCAAACGGACCTTGCTGTCGACTGCTTATTCTATAGTGCCACACCGGAGCCCTCGTGAAACAATGGTTAAGCACACCACTACTAACTAGAGGGTTGACAATTCAAACCCACTCAGCAGCACCTCAAGAGAAAGATCTGACTATCTGTTTCTGTAAAAATTAGACAACAGTAACAACAAAAACATTGCCATCAAGTCGCCTCATAGTGTCCCTAGAGGGCCGACTAAAATGTCTCAATAGAGTTTCCAAGACTGTAAATCTTTATGGAAGCAGACTGTCACATATTTTTCCTGAGAAGCAGCTGGGGGCTTATAAGCTGCCAACATTTGGCTAGCAGCGGAGTGCTTTAACCACCGTGCTACCAGGATTCCTCTCTGTGAGAATTGTTGCTATTAGGTACTGTCAAGTCACTTCTGACTCACAGTAACCCCATGTACAGCAGAAAAGCACACTGCCTGGTTCTGCGCCATCCTCCCACCTGTTCCCTTTCTGAGTCCAGTGTTGCAGCCATTGTGTCAATCCATTTCTTGAAGGGTCTTCCTCTTTTTTCACTGACCCTCTACTTTACTAAGCTTGGCATCCTTCTCCATGGACTAGTCCCTCCTGATGACATATCCAAAGTACATGAGACAAAATCTCCCCATCCTCACCTCTAAGGAACATTCTGGCCATACTTCTTCCAAGACAGATTTATTCTGGCAGTCTGTGATATATTTAATATTCTTTGCCAACACCATAATTCAAAGACATCACTTCTTCTATCTTCCTTATTTATTATCCAGTTTTTGCATGCATATAAATTGATTGAAAATATCATGACTTGGGTCAAGTATGCTTTAGTCTTCATAGTGACATCTTTGCTCTTTGACACTTTTAAAAGATCTTTTGTGCCAGATTTGCACAATGCAATATATTGTTTGATTTCCTGACTATTGCATCCATGGGCATTGATTGTGGAGCCAAGTAAAATGAAATCCTTGACAATTTCAGTGTTGCTTACTTGTCCAATTGTGAGGATTTTTATCTTCTTTATGTTGTGATAACCCGTATTGAAGTCTGTAGTCTTTGATCTTCATCAGTAAATGATTCAAATCCTTTTCACTTTCAGCAAACAAGACTGTATCATCTGCAAATCACACAGAAGTTGTTAATGAATCTTCCTACAATCCTAATGCTCTATCTTCTTCACATAGTCCACCTTCTTTGATTATTTGCTCAGTGTACAGATTGACTAGGTATGGTGAAAGGATACAGCCCTCAAGCACTGCTCAAAAAACTGCCTTTTGGTCTGTACACAGGCTCCACATGAGCCCAATTAAGTGTTTGGGAATTTCCATTGTTCGTAATGTTATCCGTAATTTGTCACGATCCATATAGTCAGATGAAACACAGGTAACCATCTTTCTAGTATTCTCTACTTTAAATCAAGATCCATCTGATATCAGCAATGATATCCTTCATTCCATATCCTCTTCTGAATCTGGCTTGAATTTCTGGCAATTCCCTGCTGATACGCTGCTACAACTGTTTCTGAGTTACCTTCAGTGGTAGTTTAGTGGTGGAGAATTTCTACAGATTACAGCCTAGAAAATCCTACGAAACAGTCTACTCTATCTCATAGGTCGCTATGATTTGAAAATGAACTCAAGGGAGGACACTCAACAACAACAGAAAAGAATAATATGAAAAGAATTCAGACTAGAATGTAGCAATAAATGGATAATCAAAAGCTGTTGCTGGGTTAATCAACGAGGTAGTGTTTCTGGTTTGAGAATTTGATGATATGCAACCTGGATCCTGGGGCCTGAACTAAATGACTGCTGCCCATTTCTAGGTTATGGTATTTTTGTTATAAGGAGCCCTGGTGGTGCAATGGTTAAGTGCTGAGCTGCGAACCGAACAACTGGTGATCTGGACCCACCAGTGGCTCTGCAAGCGAAAACACTTAGTGATCTACTTCAGTAAAGACTGTTGTTGTTGTTGTTAAGTGCTGTCAAGTCAGTTCTGACTCATAGGGACCCTGTATAAGATTTACAAGGGAGCGGCTGGTGGATTGGAACTGACGACTTTGCAGTTAAAACTGACATCGCAGTTGAGTGCCTATCTTACAGCACCTTAGGAAACGTTATGAGGCATTTCTACTCTGCCTTGTATGGTGACTGAGTGGGAATTGACTCAACAACACACATCAAGCGAAAGCAATATTTCAGTGGGTCCTATATGAAAGTGCTCCTCCATCCCTGATGGGTCTCTCGGATGTTTAAGAAACACTTACCTACTAATTAGATCACCCTAAAAATTACTTTTCAGATGAAATACCAACATTCTCTGTGAGTGAGCAATTCTACCCTGAGAAGATTGAAAATTAAGTGTAGAAATGTTTGAAAGAACCAAACCTATAATATTAATGTTTTATATTTAGGAATCTGGGTGCATTTGGAATTTTATTGTCATGGAAAAAGGATGTCTAGTGGCACAGTGGTTAAGTGCTTGGCTAGTTGATAGGTCAGTGGTTGGAACCCACCAGTTTGAACGCTCCACGTGGCAGTTTGCTTCCATAAAGATTAGAGCCTTAGAGATTTGGGGACAGTTCTACTCTTTCCAACAGGGTCTGTGAGTCAGAATCGGCTTAACAGCACACGGCAATGCAACAATGTAATGTTTAGGAGAATTTGGTTTATTGGCGTAATTATTTGCCTTGTACGTCAAATTTAAATGTGTAATTTAATTTAATGGATAGTTGTATAGTAATGATGCTAAAGTCTCACCAAGTATTGAACCACTTAATAGAATTTAAGATTTACCACATTTATAAATTCATTAGATTTTCAATCACTTGTTAATTAGACAATTAAAGAGCTTAACAAGAAAAGCAAAATATTAAATACATGAAGTTTAAAATGTTTAAAGCTGATTAACTAAAATTATGAATGGAATCAAACATTAATCAAATGTTCCTTTGTTAAAATTGGCTAGATTTAGAAATAGAAAAATAAGATTAGTAAATTGAACTTTAAAAACTAGAAGAATTTCACTATTAAATTTTTGTTACAGTGAAACTATAATAACTTTAATAGATTGAATAT
>NW_006408524.1:26055109-26056828 GCF_000296735.1 Chrysochloris asiatica
CGGAGCAGCTGGTAGTTTCGAACCGCTGACCTTAAGGTTCGCAGCCCGATTCGTAACCACTACGCTACCAGAGCTCCTTTCTCTCTGCATTATTTCCTTATGCGAGGGACATGCAGTATTCTATCTATCTATGTCTCTTGAAATACCAGCTGAGTAGATAGTCTTTTGTTTACAACTTCTCAGGCCTTTATAGATTGTCATTGCAGTATTTGAGAAACCCCTCACCTCATTGCATTATTAGTGGTAGTTTGTTTTCACTCAGCCTTTCATCTGCCTAACTATTGCCTCAAGGGTGACTTTTAGAGCCAGGATGTTACTGTTGTGTGCCATACAGTTGATTCAACTTATAGAACTCTATATGACAGAACAGAAATGCTTTACAGAATTTTCTAGGCTGTAATCTGCAAACCATAAAGTTGATGGTTCAAACCCACCAACTACTTCTGGGAAACCCTGTACAGAGTCGCTATGAGTTAGCAGTCCAGTGCTTATCCTACAGCGCTATGTGCACATAATTATGTGTGTGGTTTAGGGTCCCTGAGCGGTACAAACCTAAAGTTTGGCAGTTTGAACCCACACAATGCTTCCATAAAGATCACAGCCAAGAAAATCAATGGAACAGTTCTCCTCTGTACCACATGGGGTCGCTATGACCTGAAACAACTTAACAGCAATAGGTTCTCATTCTTTTCTTCTTGATTTTCTAACAGAGGTTGCTTGTGGGAAGAAGAGCGTACTCTATTGCTGGCCCATAAAGCATCTTTGTCAGAATTAAACAAAGGTTCTCTTTCTTTCAAACAATTTACTGCCATCTGCTGGAAAACTGTCATTTAAAATTTTGTGGCGCTGTAGGATAAACACCGAACTGCTAACCACAAGGTTGGTGGTTCAGATTTACCAGCTGTTCCTTGGACTAGGGTTAACATAAGTTGGAAAAGACTTGAGGACACTTAACTACAACAAAACCATCTAAATGGAGCCCCCTACAAGTATACTTGGTGGTGCAATGGGTAAAGCACTCAGCTGCTACCTGAAAGGTCAGTGGTTAGAACCCACCAGCCGCTCCTCAAGAGAAAAGACTTGGTGATCTCGTTCTGTAAAGATTGTCATTGTTGTCAAGAGCTGTCCAGTCGGTTCCAACTCAAAACGATTCTGTATAGGGTTTCCAAGGCTTCAAATTACAGACAGCCTCCATTTTCTCCCAAGGATCGGCTGGTGGGTTTGAACTCCAGCCTTGTGGTTACCAATCCAGTGCTTATCCTACAATGCCACCAGGCTCCCCTACCCATAAAGACTACAGTCTCATATGGGGCAATTTTACTGTGTCTCCACAGAGTTGCTATGAGTCAAAATCCACTAGACAACACACAAGAGGATTGTTCAAGGAGTCCCTGGATGGCACAAACAGTAAAGCATTCAAGTACTTGCTAAAAGGTTGGTAGTTTGAACTCATTCACAGGCACCTCAGAAGACAGGCGTGGCATTTTGCTTCCAAAAGGTCACAACCTTGAAAATTCTGAAGCGGGTCTACTCTACACACTAGGGGTTGCTATCAGCTCCATAGCACCTAACAACAACAATGTTCAGGACACAAGCCACCCAATCATACCCTCCTGCAGTCTTAAAGCACATTCCCTTTATCTACCATGATTGAATTTTTCTCGTTTTATTCTGAAGTCTGAACCGTGGTATGGTGCTGTAGGATAAGCACTGGGCCAC
>NW_006408524.1:26059008-26060035 GCF_000296735.1 Chrysochloris asiatica
CTGAAGAAAATGAAAACAAGTCCACGAGAGCCAAAATACAACCTTGAATATATCCCACTTGAATTTAGAGATCATCTGAAGAACAGATTTGATACATTAAACACTAAAGACCAAAGGACCAGAAGAGTTGTGGGATAACATCAAGAACATCATACATGAAGAAAGCAAAAAGTCATTGAGAAGACAAGAAAGAAGGAAAAGATCAAAATGGATGCCAGAAGAGACACTGAAACTTGCTCTCCAGCATAGAGATGCTAAAGCAAATTAAAGGAATGGGGAGGTCCAAGAGCTGAACAGAAATTTTCAAAGATCAGCTCGAGAACATAAAGCCAAATATTACAATAAAATATGCAAAGATCTGGAATCAGAAAACCAAAAAGGAAGAACATGCTCAGCATTTCTGGGGAACTGAAGAAAAAATTAAAGCCTCAACTTTCGTTATTGAAAGATTCTCTGGGCGGTAAATACTGTGAACTGTCAGCACATGGAGGGGATTGCAACCATGTAGTGAAGCAAATTATGTTTGTTGAATGTAAAACTGATGAGCTGCTCTGGAACACTTCACACAATTCACAATAAAAAGCTAAAAAGAAAAAAAGTAAAAAAAAAGAAAGAAAGAAAGAACGATTCTCTGGGCAAATTATTGAATGGCCAGAAAATATCAAGAGAAGATGGAAGGAATACATGAAGTCACTGTACCAAAAGGAAATGGTTAATGTTCAACCATTTCAAGAAGTAGCATATGATCAAGAGCCAATGCTACTGAAGGAGGAAGTCCAAGGTGCATTGAAGGAATTAGGAATTGGCAAAGAACAAGGCTCCAAGAACTGATGGAATAAAAATGGAAATCTTTCAAGAAAAAGTGAGGCAGCACAGAAGCACTCATTCATCTCTGCCAAGAAATTTGGAAGACAACTATCTGGCTGATTGATTGGAAGAGATCCATATTTGTGCCCATTCCAAAGAGAGGTGACCCAACGGAATGCGGAAATCATCAGACAATTTCTTTGATATCCCACGCAAGTAA
>NW_006408524.1:26061296-26063563 GCF_000296735.1 Chrysochloris asiatica
TATATCTTTTGAGTTGCTGTTGTCAATTTGATCCAACATAGAGAGTTCTTAAGAGTCCTGGTGTGGCACTGCAGGATAAACACTGCACTGCTTACCACAGGGTCGGCAGTTCAAAACCACCAGCTGCTCCTTAGACACCCTAATCCCTATATAGGGTTGCTATGAGTCAGAACCAACTTGACAGCGCACAGCAACAACAACAGATAATTCTTTCAAAATAGCATAATGTTCAAGGCAGACATTGTTTGAATAAACTATTGATTTTATTGTTTTTAAATTTTAATAAATGATACTGAATATTTTGGAAGCAAAATAACTTTTGGGAAATACAAAAGTTTAGATTAAAATGTATTTAAATTGACTTTGTGTTGATGATGTTGCGTAATGCCAAGTCGATTCCGGCTCTTAATGACTACATGACAGAATAGAACTGCTCCACATGGTTTTCTATGCTGTGTAGTCTGTATGGGAGAAGATCCCTGGGTCTTTTTTCCCATGGACCAGCTGGTAGACTGACCTTTTTGTTAACAGCTGAGCGCTTAACCGTTGTGTCACCAGGGCTCCTTCACTTTAACTATAGTTATATTTTATCTTTTAATTCTTTCAATCATTACTGTTAATAGAAGACAAGTTATGTGAAAATCTGTATTATAATAATGAAATTAATGATTATGCTAATATAAAGGCAGGAAAAATAATTTTATGGAGTACATATACAACAATATATGAACTAGTAGTATGTTTACTCATGTAAACATCACCAATCCATCAACAGAACACTCAGACATATCAAATAGCAATTAAATTCTTCATTGATAATTTACCAAATGTCAATCATATAAAATCATGACTTTCAATCTATTTTCCAATTTTGTCATTATGAAAGTGGAACTGTCAAGGAAAGAGAATTGATCAATTTCATTTAACAATTTGACAGTTTGATTTATAACTTGGAAGTATTTAGACATAGAATGTTCATCTCCATTTCACTCTTGGTCCAGGAACTATAAGTGTTAGAGGAACTTCTTGGAGACTGAAACAACCATGTGGGAACCATGTCTGACTTCACCTGGCTTCTTCATAAGGGGGAAAGAGAACCAAACTCAAAATCAGTTCAAGACTGATTCCTATGAAGTAGAGGTCAGACATGCTTCCACCCTACAACCTTCTTTACCCTATTCTGACACCAACCATCTTTCCACAGCACTCTCTGCTTCACATCTGGGTCTGATAATCCATTGCAATAGCCACACAGAGCTCATACCAGTTACTAATGATTACGAGGTTTTTTAGGGAAGTGAACAGGGTACAATTCAGGATCAAAACCAACTCAGGACTCAACAGTTCTCCAGTCAGGAATGCCTCTTATCTGCCGTACTGCAGGCACTCTTGTCTTCAGTGTCACAGCCATGTGGTCCCTTGGCCTCTGCCCTGCTCAAGCACTGTTACAAAGTGCTTTTAGCCAGTCTGTGAATACCCAAAGGGCACATTCTTCAAGTCAGTCTGTAGGCCTTAGGCACTGAGCTTTACTCAGTCCGTGGGTTTAGAGTCCAAAGCTGCTGTGTCTCTCCATGCCATTGCCTCTGCCAGCACCTCTGCTGTCACTTCTTGCCATTGCTCTTTTTCATGCTTCACTCATGTTCTTCCTTCTGGATAGTCCTGGGATCTTCCATCTCTGCTTCTGCGATAGTTCCTTTTAAACCTAGCTGGAGGACAAACTAACCAATGCCAGTCTTAGAGTCTCACATACCTTATTTGCATGATTCCACCCAATCACCTGGTGGGAATTAAGAAGACAGTGGATGGAAAAACTACAAGTAAATTCAAGGCACCACAGAACCATATAAAGAAAATCAAGTTAATCTTGACCCCAATCTCACACCACACAAAAATATCATTTCAAGATGCAAATAGACCTAAAATTTTAAAGTAAAACTGTTAAGCTTCTAGAAAAAAAATTAGTATACTGTTTGCTGGACTTTGAGGCAGGCAAAGGTTTTTTTTTTTCTTTTTAAAATAGGATTTTTTTTTTAATGCATTAATCATCAGAGCTCAACTAAAAGAAGAAAGAAAAGGAAAAAAGAGTAAGTAATCTGATACAATTTGATGAACTTGACCTACACTTATGGATGCAGTAGCTCAAAAGAGGGAACAAATCTTTACAGTGAGGATCATTCCCACCCCCTCAATACGCAGGGTAGACAGGGATGGGCAACTTGGACATTGGCCACCCAAAATGGGGGAGGCTACAAAGGCAAGAAGTGACT
>NW_006408524.1:26064670-26066708 GCF_000296735.1 Chrysochloris asiatica
AGACAGCTTGAACTTTTGTGGACAACTTTGGAGGCAAGAGGCAGTAGGTGGTGCAGAGGTATACTGTGTATTGGTGGAAGGTGCAAAAAAAATTATGTACCCCACATTACCCTGGTGACCTGAGGTGTGCCTGGCTCCCACCTGTCTCCACTCCCAAGGAAGTTCCTGCTCTCTGGGTGGTCAGAGTCACTTCAAAGGAAGTGGGAAGTAAACAGCATTAACCCCAGAACCAAGAATCAGGTATGGCCTGCTCTAGACCTGCAGAGCTGGTTCTGGAAAGTCCTGGACTAGCAGGACCTCCCACCCTTGGCTACCCTCTGGGGTGGAAATACCCTGATCCCCCAGCTGATTTGGGATGTGCACGAACTTCTGATTGAGAGCCCAGAACAGACAACATCTAGCTCTATAGAAACTCCAACTAGGGTTGAGACCATTACCTGCTCATCCCTTGCCCACCCATGACTTGAGGTCCTTGGCTGGCGTGTGACCTCAGAATTTTCTCCTCTCTGGGTCTGGCACCCGCTCTGGGTTTTTCCTTTCATTGTTTTTGTTTGTTTCTTCTTCTTCTTTTTCCTCTCCCTTGCTTTCTATCCTTTCTAACTTTGCTTCCATTTTTCCTTCTTTTTTTCTGTTTTTTTTTTTTTTCTTTCTTTAGTTCTTTCCCTCTCTTTACTCTACTTTACTACACTCTGGTCTCTCTCTTTAGCTCATATCTCTCCTTAATTGTGTTTAGTTCTTCTATCTTTTAATTTTCCTCTTGTATTTTTTTATTTTCCTCTCCCTCTTTTCTCTCTTTGCTTTTTGTATTCTTTTTACAGCTGTTGCCTGATGTTTTTCTTTAATGTTTTCTTTTTTACTGGTTTGCTTGATTGTTCGTTTTCCTTCTCTCTTGTGTTTGTGTGTTGTCTCTTCTTGCCTCACCCAGAAACTTGCATGGCCTACTCTGAGGAGACAGCAACAATGTCCACACAGTCCAGCTACTACCTTACCTTCTCCAACCCTATCCATTGGGCAGGATCCATTTCCAGCTACATTGGATCAACAAAAGCAACCAACATCAACCAAATCCATCACAAACTGAACTGCACGAACAGGCAAACAGAGAGCAGTGCATGAGCTCAAACTCTAATCACACCCACTAGGAGTCAGTTGGTAAAAGCCTAAGAATATACTATATACTATCATCAACTAACATACAACAATGTCTCGAAAGCAGCATACAAGTTCTGTTCACACAAAGAAACAAAACACTGGCTCAAACAATTGACAAAGAGGCAAAGCTAGAAAACATTTTTGAGGAAAAAAGACATTAAAACTACCCAAAAAAGAATTCAAGAGGATGATATTTAGGTACCTCCAAATGAATGGCAAAAAGGTTGAGGAACAAGGAATAATTCAAGAAAACACTACAGGAACAATCAAACAAAATAGATAAAGAATTAGAAACAATGCAAAACTACAAATAGAAATCCAGAAGATTAATACTAAGGTTTCAGAAACTGACAATACATTGAAAGGGCAAAGGAGTAGATTTGAATCAATGGAAGTTCAAATTAGTGAGCTTGCTGATAAATCTCTCAATACTACTAAGCTAGTAAAACAATCAGAAAAAAGAATGAAAAAATTCTGAAGAAAATCTAAGATTCATGTGGTAGTGGTGGCTGTGTGTCATGAAGTCAGTTCCAACTCACAGAGACCCTGTATAGGGTTTCTGAGGCTGTAAATCTTTATGGGAGCAGAAAGCCTCATCCTTCTCCAGTAGAATGGCTGGTAATTTTGAACTACTGACCTTGAGGTTACCAGCCCAACTCAAAACCATTACGCTACCAGATTCATGTGAAACAACATAAAGATGAATAACTTATAGGTGATTGGATATCCAGAACAAGAAGGGACAAAAGTACAGAAAAGATAGTCGAAGAGCTGTTGGAAGACAATTTCCATTATATCATGAAAAATGAGTTGATAAGCATTCAAGAGACTAAATGAACCCTAAACAAGATAGACCTCAAAGAAAAATCAAAGACAAGGAAAGAAT
>NW_006408524.1:26067640-26078595 GCF_000296735.1 Chrysochloris asiatica
AAACAACAATAGCAATATATATACATACATGCATATATATATATATTAAAGACGAGGCCAACTGCTCAAAAAGAGATTGGAGGAAGCCAAGACTATAGCCCGCAACCACCCTTCAGGTGAGTGAGTTCTGGAAAGGAACTCATTCTCATGGCCCAGTTTTCAGCTGATCAGTAGATAGGTATAACAACACTAGTAAGGCTAGCTCACCATGTAATAATCACCCATTCAAAATCAAAAGGCCAATATTTATTTAAGGGCAAATTTAATAAGGGAAGGGGAGGAGGGTGAAGCGGAAATAGGAAACAAGAGGCAGGAAGTGGGTTAACTGTTTACATGGAGAGGATTGTAATCATTGAGATGAAACAAAGTGTATGATTTTTTTGTGTGTGTTTGTAAAACTGATGATCTTCTCTCTAAACCTTCACTCAATTCACAATAAAAAGTTTTTTAAAATGTATTTAAATCAATAAAAAACAAACAAACAGACAACTCAATAGAAAAATGGGAAAATCATCTTGGCCTTCTGATACAGAGATACAAAGCAGAGGTGATATTATTATTATTATCACTGGCAGTAGTAGGAGCGGCAGTTTCCCAGTTCTCATCAAAAGGAAAAGAATGTAAGATGGGGCAAAGTTCAAGGGTGGAGTGGAATAAAGTGAGAATATCTCACGTGTATGCCTGTGATAGTTAAGGTTGTGTGTCAACTTGACTGGGCTGTGATTTTCAGTGGTTTGATGTGATGTAGCCATTCCTCGTGATGATCTGTAATCCTTTTCATGATGAGATCTGCTATGAAAGGGAGTTTTCTTGAGGTATAGCCTGCTTCTAATATATCTATGGACATTGTGGTAAAGTTCTCTTGCTTTTTGCTAAATCTGGATCCTACATCTGGGTCATCATCATCTGACCTCCAGTTCTTAATACTTGAGTCAGTGGCCCGCCATATTGCCCACCAATTCTGAAAGTCATTAGTCTCTGCAGCCTATGAGTCAACAGCCTGCCATCTGACCTACCATTCTTGGAGTCGTTAGCCCCTACAGGAGACACCTCCAGACTGACATTTGATCCAGGAACTTGGAACCTACCAGTCTCTACAACCTCATGGCTCCATACAATAAGCATTGGACTGAAAACCACAAGGTCAGTGGTTTAAGCTTGCCAGCCACTTTGCGGGAGAAAAATGAGGCTTTCTGCTTCTGCGAAGAGTCAAAGCCTTGGAAACCCTATGCAGGGTCTCTATGAGTTGGAACTAACTCCAAGGCACTTAACAACAACATATATATTTCACTGGTTTTGTTTCTCTAGAGAACCTAGCGTAAGGCAATGATTCAGTACTTTTAAAAAAGGAAACTCAAATTTAATGGTTCGTCATTTCGTCTAGATGAACATATGTCATGTCAAAACATCAACATCAAAGCAACTGCAACTAGTTGGCATCAAGATAATTATGTTAACCAGTTTACATATTATAATAAGGAGGCTGGCTCCATTTGTTGATGTTTGACTGCTGGCAGTAAAGCTCACCCCTCCCACTTCTCATTCTGCACTGCCTCTGGTGAGCTGATAAGAATGCCCAGTGCTCCCTCCGTTGGCTCCACTGGCAAGTTCAAATGCAAGTGAATGCTCTTGCCCCCGACCCCATCCTTCTTGTTGCCTCATCCTTTTTCTTCTTGTTGATAAACACCATCAAGATGATTCTGACTCATAATGGTGTTTCTGAGGAGCAGTTGGTGAGCTTAAACTGCTGACCTTGTGGTTCAAGTCGACCTTGCAGTCTAATGCATTAACCCACAGAACCACACCAAGCCAGGCTGATCTCTCAAGCTGTTTTTGGACCTTCTTTACTCTCCCCAAGAAGCTCTGGTGGCACAGTGGTCTAAGCATTGGTCTACTAAAACAGAAGGTCAGCATTTCAAACCACCAACAGCTCCAAGGGAGAAAGATGATGCTGCCTGCTCCCATAAAGATATGGGATCGCTATGGGACAATTCTATTCTGTCCTGTAGGGTTACTATGAATGGGAATTAGCTTGCTGGTGGTGAGTGTTTTGTTTGTTTGTTTTACTCTTCCCAGAAAGCCTCATTATGTGAGCAATAAATATTTTCTTACCCTTTTTGTGGTATGTAGCAACAACATCAACATGCATCATCCGCCTCAGCATCCCAACCAAATTTTGGGTAGGGGTCCATTCTTTCTTTGTACCACTTATAAAAATATGAGACCCCAGTGACACAGTGATCAAGTGCTTGGCTGCTAACGGAAAGGTCAGGGATTCAAACCACTCCACGGGAGAAAGTTGTGGCAGTCTGCTTATGTAAAGATTACAGCCTTAGAAACTCAATTGGGCTGTCCAATCTGTCCTGATGTTGCTGCTGTGTGCCGTCCAGTCAGTTCCGACCCACGGTGACTGGTATACGGTTTCTAAAAGCAGCTGGTGGGTTTGAATTGCTGCTCTTGTCACTCTTAGTGTGAATGAGTGTGTGACTATGTAAGTTTATATAAATACATATGAGTGTGACTTAGTGTGAGTGTGAATGTGTGTATGAGTATGTGTGAATGGGAATGCATATGTGTGGGTGTAACTGTGTTAGTGTGACTGAGTGTGAGTACGAGACTGTGAACATTGTGTGTGAGTGTGTGTGTGTAAACGCATGGGAAGGACAGTTACAAAATAGAGATTGCTCAGTGTGATTGAGGCAGAGAGTCTGCATGGTGGAGAACAAGGCAGAAGAACTTTGTAAACCTTTCAACACATTGGATCTTAACTCTTCTAGAACATTCTCATCTGTCCTACAGCCTTTCGGCCTCTGTACACAGTTCCTTCAACATGAATCCCATTTTCCTCACACAGGATCTGGCTCACGCAAAGGTCACATCCGGACTTGACACCGGATCTTAGAAGCCAGACAATGCCTAACCTGCACTGCCCACGCTTTTTCCCTGGGGGTCCAGGCTACCCTGGAGCTTTTATGATCCTAGTTGCTACTCTCCAAAGTAGGATGTCTACTATGCCAATTGACCATGGTGTCCACCAAGACTATGGTCCTGACTCATTTCTTCAAGGTGTATGATAATGTCTTAGAAGTTTCATAATTTTGTTCCTGTATGTTCCACCACATACGTGGGTATGTTTGCAGCAAAGGTAAATATCCTGTAAAAAAGTCCTCTGTCAAGCCTAAATCTATTTGTGAGCACCTTCCCACTCTCTCCTGTCTCAGCCTATCTGTCTGTCCAGGCACCTACCTATGTTGTTGTGTTGTTGTTGTTGTTGTTGTTATGTGCTGTGGAGTCAGTTCCGACTCATAGTGACCCTCTACAAGGTTTCTGAGGTTGTAAAGCATTACGGGAGCAGAAAGCCTCATCTTTCTGCTCAAATTTAATGGTTTGTCATTTTGTCTGGATGAAAATATGTCATGTCAAAAATCAACATCAAAGTGGATTCGTAACCACTATGCTACCAGAGCATCAATATGGCAGGATTGTGCATTTAACACTCCTTTCCAGGTCTTCCACTGACTGCATCGTATTTTTGCCAACCTCATTTATTGTTTATTGCCTTCCCCTTCACCCAAGAGTATTGAAAGACTACAAACTGCCAGAAGAACAAACAAATCTGTCTTGTGATTATGCAGTCAGTAGTCCAATGCTTACCCTTCAGGGCCCTCCGTTTGTCCTATGAGGTCATTGTTAGTCAGAATTGACTTTACAGCTATAAGACATACGAAGTATTTAAAATAGGCAAATGCACACAGATAAAAGTTTGTTAGTGGTCACCAGGAAGTATGAAGAGGGGAGATGGGAATTAAGAGGTACTAAACTCTGGGTTCAAGCTCACCAGCTGCTCCTCGGAAACCCTATACAGGGTCACTATGGGTCGGGATCGACTCTATGGCACTTAACAACAACAAGCTCTGATAGCGTAGTGGTTATGAATCGGGCTGCTAATCTCGCAGTTCGAAACTACCAGCTGTTCCGTGGGAGAAAGCTAAGGCTTTCTGCTCCCATAAAGATTTATAGCCTCAGAAACCCTGTGTAGGGTCGCTATGAGTCGGAACTGACTCCACGGCACACAACAACAAGTACCTGTTTGGGGTGATGAAAACCATGGGAATTGTGGTGGTTGTGTAATATGGTGATGTAATTAATGTTAGTTCAAAATAGTTAAATGCATACTTCAGCTTTTTTGGAGATTTTTGTTGTATTTCATCCAATTTTTTTAAAGCGCCCAAACTAGAAAATATAGCAAAACTATTAACCAAACAAATTCATGATTAAGTAAAAGATGCAAATGACAGAAAATCTGACACCAATTTTTTAAGTGGTTAAAAACCACATAAAACAATATTTTATTTTGTTGTTGTTAGGTGTTGTCAGTTCCGGCTCATGGTGACCTTACGCACTATAGAATGAAACACCTTTCCTACAGGAGCCTCACAATTGTTGTTTTAGTTGATTGTTGTTCCACTGTATCAGTCCATCTTGTTAAGGGTCTTCTTTTCCTTTGACCCACCACTTTACCAAGCATGATACCCTTCTCCAGGGACTGGTCCCTGACAGCATGTCCAAAGGGAGATGTCTCACCTTCCTCACATTTAAGAAACATTCTGGCTGTACTTCTTCCAACACAGATTTGTTTGTTGTTCTGACAGTCCTGTAGTACTTTCAATATTCTTCTTCAACATAACAATTCAAATGCATCAATTCTTCTACAGCCTTCCTTTTTTATTGTTCAACTTTCACATGCATATGAGGCAATTGAAAATACAATGGGACACCTTAATCCTCAAAGTGACATCTTTGCAAATCTTCTGCAGCAGCTTTGCCTTTTGATTTCTTGATTGCTGCTTCCAGGAGTGCTGATTGTGGATTCAAGCAAAATCAAGTCTTTGACAACTCCAATCTTTTTTACATTTTTCATGTTGCTATTTTTGTTCTAGTTGTGAGAAGTTTTATTTTCTTTACATTGAAGCACACACAACCCATACAGAAGACTATATAGTCTTTGATCTTCATCAGTAAGTATTTTAAGCCCTTTTCACGTCCAGCAAGCAAGGTTGTGTCAGATGCATATCTCAGCTTGTTAAAGATTTTTCCTCCAATTCTGATTTGTCACACACCTTTCCTGGTTTTAAATCATTCAGTATCCACTTGTTCTGTTTGCGTAACTGCGTCTTGGTCTACATAAAGATTTCTACTGAGCACAATTAAGTGTTCTGGAATAACCATTCTCTTCAATCTTATCCATGGTGGTGGTGGTTATGTGCCATGGAGTCAGTTCCGACTCACAGCAACCACGTACAGGGTTTCCGAGGCTGTGAATCTTTATAGGAGCAGAAAGCCTCATCTTTCTCCAATGGAACAGCTGGTAGTTTCAAACTGCTGTCCTTGCGGTTTGCAGCCCGTAACCACTACGCTACCAGAGCTCCTTATCCATAGTCTGATTCAAACCATTCAGTATCCCCTTGTTATGTTCAAACAGCTGCCACTTAATCTATGTACCAAGATTCCTCATAAATACAATTAAGTGCTCTGGAATACTCATTCTAAGCAATGTTATCCATAGCTTATTATGATATGCAGAGTCAAATGCCTTTACATAGTCAATAAAGCACAAGTACGATAGTGGTAGAGAGGGAAATAGGAGCAGGAAGGAAGACATAGAGGGATTCAACCTCTATAATGTATCATTTTTCTAAAAAATCTGAAACATATTACATGGATAGTTTCTTTGATAAAGACTAGCACAAGGATGGTCCCTATGCGGTGGAAATTAAAGGGATCTCAAATGTCTGGCTTTTCCAACATGTTACACTACTCCATACTCCTTGATATCAATAACCAGTCCTCCCCTTCCTCACGTCCTGGGGTTCTACAACACACTGCAACATCTCACAGAAATCACAGCTCCCAAAAGAAACATGGAACCTGGCCAATTCCCAAAGCAGTAGTTCAGAGATCACAGTCTGGAGGAATCTCCTCACCCATGTAGTCTCTGTAGCTGAGGAACCCAAATTGACAGGTAGCGTGCTGTTGATGCATGAGATGCAGGGGTTGGTGAGTCAGGGAAGTGATGTGCCGAAAGGCACACAAATTGGAGGACAGACATAATGAGCCATTATTTTATTCTCTACTCATTTCTTTTTTAAATTTCACAACAGAATTTTGTTCAGTTGTAATCGCAACTTGAAAGGTGAATGAGAAGGACATGTGTTATGAGAGCAGCTAACTGGGTGCTTCTGCAGGAATGGCATCCCTGCAGAGGCAACATTTTAGCTGAGATGTGATGACCCAAAGTTAACACAGCAAAGCAGAAGGAAAACACTCTAAGCAGAGAGAGCAGCATAGCTTGTAAGAAAGCCCTGCAATGTTATAATAGTTAGGGTTCTGTGTTAACTCCACTAGGCCAAGTTTTCTAGAGATTTGGCACTTGGGATGTACTTATTCCCCGGGTGATGAAACTTAATACAGACATGGTTGGATCTCTGATGAGCAGCTATGAGTAGTCAATCAATTGAAGGGATGCTTCCTTGGGGGTGTGACCTGCTCCCAATATAATGAACACATGGGAGGGATTCTCTTCTCTCTTCCACTGGGGACCTGGGATGCTACAATTATAAGATGGCAAACTTCCATTTTAGATGAAGTGCAGCCAGAGTGTTCCTTGGAGGCCAAGATAGCCAAACTTTGTCTCTCATACTTTGGACATATTGTCAGGAGGGACCAGTCGCTGCAGAAGGATATCATGTTTGGTAAGGTGGAGGAGGGTCAGAGAAAAAGAGGAAGACTCCCAATGAGATGAATTGGCCAAGTGGCAGCATCGATGGACTCAAGCGTGGCAACAGTAGTGAGGTTGGCCCAGGATCGAGCAGTGTTTCGTTCTGCTGTGCATAAGGTGGCTATCGATCCGTACTGACTCGATGGCACCTAACAACAACAACAACAATCTTCTCTTTATATATATATATATGTTTCACTGGTTTTGCTTCTCTAGAAAACCTGACCTAAGCTGTGTGGTACCAATGTTACAGCGGTTTGAGATTTGAGAGTGCCGCAATAGCTCTTGATCCATGGCCTAGAAACCGAGGCCACTCGGAGAGGTGAAGCAGAGTTTCAGATTTTATTAAATCAGCTGGCTCAAAAGAGCTAATTTCTCCAGATTCTGAGTGCCTAATGGAGGGCAACACAGGTTTATTTGGGGTCAGAGTCAGGGAGGGGCTATGGTGCTGACCTGTTTGAGGACAGGAAGGAAATGAGGGGGATTGGTCCCGTTCTAGGTAACCTGATTAACATTCTTGCTTGTCTCCTGGGTGGGGAAGATTGGTCCCATTCAGTAACCTGATTAGCATTGGCTGGAAAGAGGTAGTTAATGTTTCTACTTTACCACCAAGAGTGGGGTAATAGAGAAACAAAATCATAAGGATAAATTTTCTAAATTGGTCCTCAAGTCTGACTAATTTTAAAGGCATTGATATAGGGTGGAGGCATGTCTGACCTCTACTTTATAGGAATTGGCCTGGGGTTGATTTTGAATTTGGTCCTCTTTCCCTCTTGTGGAGTCAGAGGAAGTCAGACATGGTCTCCACATGGTTTAAGCAGTTGTTGCTGTGAATGTAGCTCCAGACTTATGAAATTAGGAGGTTTTGCAAGAGGAAGAACCAAGGGGCATAGGACAAAATATTTCAGCAGAGGGGAGAGTGGCAGCTTCTGAAGTAGCCTGGAGCCAATGACATGCTGGTCAAACAGGGCTGATACTGGGCCAGGGCATTCTGGAATCCACCCTGCCAGAGGCCCGAGGCCATATGCATATGCAAGGGGTTAGTACAGAGGAGAAGAAAAGATTGAATTTGAGTGTGTTAAAAGGGTTATGTGTTTGATTGTCTTATAGATATTGGTTTCTGCCTAAAATAGACATGCATGTGTGATCCAAATATTGGGAATTATGATTGCAGAGTTTGTAAACCCACCTTCAGCCTATACTTGATTAGATTTGCTAAAAGGAGAGTTAGAAGTTGCTCAAAAAATAGGCTTCTTGATTTCAACCTTTGTAGCCATGGGGCCTTAGGTGGACTCCTGAGCCCCACCCAGAACCTTCAGAGAGTTGGTACATTTCCATTTGAAAAGATTTGGAGACCAATCCAGAACTGCTGGGAGAACAGGAGATTCAATGAGGTGGGGGCAAGGTGGAGGGTGAGTGTGGACAGACAGTTTGCAATGTGGTGTTTTGAGTTTCAGAAGCATCAAGGAAAGGAAAGTGAATCCATCAGAGAAAACTCCCTTGTAGGACTGAAAGTTAAAGGTAACCAGCGAGTCATATGCTCACTGGTGACCACCTGGACTTATTTGTTAGTGTGATTGGCGGGAAATGCAACAATGAAGACACTCGCTGAGTTTAGACATGTTCTCTTGGCACCCATTGATCTTGACATGAGGTAAAATGGAAAGTTGTCTGGTCTGAAATTTAGGGAGTTTTGTGAACTCCTGAGCCTATGAGCACTGGCATAACCCATGGGGACTAGGGCTGAGAGGGAACTGCCCAGCTGGTGAGAAGTGCAGGGAGGTGTGTGTGTAAAAACTCACAAACTTGCAGCTGGTACCCATTTAACCTAGCTAGAGAGTCCTGGTGTAGCGCTGCAGGTTTATATACCAGACTGCAAAGCTGTTTGAACTGCAAGGTCATCAGTTCAAGCTCACCAGTCGCTCTTTGGAAACCTTATACAGGGTTGCTATAGGTCAGATGGGAAAGCTGGACAGTGAATAAGGAAGATTGTAGAAGAATTGATGCCTTTGAATTGTGGTGTTGGAGGAGAATACTAAAAGTGCCATGGACTGCCAAAAGAACCAATAGATCTGTTTTGGAAGAAGTGCAGCCAGAATGCTCCTTGGAGGCCAGGATGGCTAAGCTTCGTCTCTCATACTTTGGACATATTGTCAGGAGGGAACAGTCGCTAGAGAAGGATGTCATGCTGGGTAAGGTGGAGGGTCAGAGAAAAAGAGGAAGACCACCAACAAGATGGATCAGTCAGGTAGCATCATTGATGGCGTCAAGTGTGGCAGCAGTAGTGAGGTTGGCCCAGGATAGGACATTGTTTCATTCTGCTGTATATGGTGTCGCTATGAGTCGGTTCCGACTCGATGGCACCTGACAACAACAATAGGTCAGAACCGACTCGAGGGCACTCAACAACAGGGTGGCTAGGGTTGAGCTGACTAGAACCTGATCAGATAAAGATGTTTGATACTCTGAGCAAGTGTCAGTTGCTACAATTTGATGAACTGAACTTTTGTTTATGAATGCAGTTGCTCAAAATTCCAGTTGAAATGAAAGATTCTTCATACCAAGAAAGATGCTTGTCTCCTCCATATACTGGGTTGATTCTGTTTTTGTTTTTGTTAAGTGCCATCAAGTCGGTTCCGATCCGTAGCAAACCTGTACCAGGTTTCCGAGGGTATAAATCTTTACAGGATTAGAAAGCCTCATCTTTCTACCACGGAGCAGCTTGTAGTTTCAAACTACTGACTTTGTGGTTTACAGCCCGATTCATAACCACTACGCTACCAGAGCTCCTGGGTTGATAGGGATGGACAATTTAGACATTGGCTATCAAAAATTGGCTATAAAGGCATGAAGTGATTGGCTTACAAGTTTTCATGGGTATGCTTAGTATTAGAATGGGGGACAAAGGAGATTCTCCACTGAATAGTTTTTCTCTTTTCCGGATGAAATGAGAAGGGGAGGGAATGATGCTGATAGGATTTTATTATTTCACTTGTGAGTAATTCTTTGCAGAATTGATTGTGGTTGTCAAAACTATAATTGTAGAAGATGTGTAACTAAAAGGAGGTAGTTATCTTTCATTTCAGGAACAGACAATCCCAGGACCATCAAGAAGGCAGAACATAAGTGGAGCATGGGATCCCTACCAGGAAAAGTGGCCAAAGCAGAGACAGCAGCAGAGGTGGTAGTGTGGAAAGACAGAGCAACTATGGACTCTAGGCCCATGGACAGAGGAAGGCTGTGTACCTATGGGCAATAGGCTGGCTTGTTTTATAGGTGTGCACCAAATACATTTGCTTTGTTCATTTGTGATATATAAGATGTAAATGGGGCCAGTAGTTGTATGTTTTAGTTATATCATATTAGGCACAAGTATGTTGTTGTTGTTAGGTGCCATGGCATCAGTACTGACTCACAACAGAACGAAACACTTCTTGGTCGTGGGCCAACCTCACAGTTGTTGCCACTTTTGAGCCCATTGATGCTACCATATTGCCAATCTATCTCACTGGGGGTCTTCCTCTTCTTTGCACACCCTCCACCTTACCAAACATGATATCCCTCTCCAGCAACTGGTCCCTCCTGACAATATGTCCAAAATATGAGAGATGAAGTTTGGCCATCTTGGCCTCTAAGGAGCATTCTGGCTGCACTTCATCTAAAATGGAAGTTTGCCATCTTATAATTGTAGCATCCCAGGTCCCCAGTGAAAGAGAGAAGAGAATCCCTCCCATGTGTTCATTATATTGGGAACAGGTCACACCCCCAAGGAAGCATCCCTTCAATTGATTGACTACTCATAGCTGCTCATCAGAGATCCAACCATGTCTGTATTAGGTTTCATCACCCGGGGAATAAGTACATCCCAAGTGCCAAATCTCTAGAAAACACAGATCAGTTTGTTCTTTTGGCAGCCCATGGCACTTTCAATATTCTCCTCCAACACCATAACTTAAAAGCATCATCAATTCTTCTATGGTCTTCCTTATTCACAAGTATGGCTTTATAATTTTCTGTATTTAGAGATTATGCATGTAGTCTATAGGTTTTGAGTTGACAAGGGTGAACTATAATGGTTAGGGCTCTCTGTCAAATCAACTAGGCCAGGATTTCCAGAAGTTTAGCAATTGTAAGTTTGGAATCAGAAAACCAGAAAGGAAGAACACGTTCAACATTT
>NW_006408524.1:26079970-26081095 GCF_000296735.1 Chrysochloris asiatica
AAGTGCAGCCAGAGTGCTCCTTAGAAGCCAAAATGGCTAAACTTCGTCTCTCATACTTTGGACATATTGTCAGGAGGGAACAGTCGCTAGAGAAGGATATCATGCTTGGTAAGATGGAGGGTCAGAGAAAAATAGGAAGACTCCCAATGAGATGGACTGGCCAGGTGGCAGCATTGATGGACTCAAGTGTGGCAGCGGTAGTGAGGTTGGCCCAGATTCGGATATTGTTTCGTTCTGCTGTACTGGGGTCGCTTTGATTCGGTTCTGACTTGATGGCACCTGACAACAACAGCAATTGTAAGATGGTAACCTCTCTCTCTCTCTCTCTCTCTCTATATATATATATATATATATGCTTCATTGGTTTTGCTTCTCTAGAAAAGCCAGTCTAAGACAATTGGGAATGTTGCATTCTTCAATGAATTCATGGAAGGCTAGCACAGCATGTGATTGTCCTAAGGTGAAGGTGGCCTGATCTTATAGATCAAATAAAAATATCTGGCTTTATCCTGAGTTGTTAAAGATAATTCAGTAGAGAGGTTTTCTTTTTTAAGATCATTCTAGATGAATGGAGAACGGATTAGAAGTGGGAAAAAGTGAATACCTGTGCATCCCATTAGGAGACCTTTGTAAATGTCCATGCAGGGATGCTAACTGCAAGGTCAGCAGTTCAAGCCTACCAGCCACTCCATGGGAGAAAGATGAGGGAGGCTTTCTCCTCCTAAATTTACAGCCTTGGAAACCCTATACAGGGTCACTGTGACTTGGAATCAACTCCATGGCAGTTGGTTTGGTTGGTTTCACTGGGGACTCCTCAGAAGCCTTAGTGAAGAAGTAGTTAAGGGCTTGGCTGCTAATCAAAATGTCAGCAATTAAAAAACACCAGCCGTTCTGTGGAAGAAAGATGTGGCAGTCTGCATCCATAAAGATTTACATCCTTGGAAACTCTATGGGGCTGTTCTACTCATCCTATAGGGTTGCTTTGAGTCAGAATGAACTTGACAGTCACAGGTTCAATGAGTCAGGTGGATCTTTCAAGCAGTTGTATGCTTGACACCAAAAAAATTTCCTGAAAATCGTCGAATTTAACTTTGTAGATTTGTTGTTGTTGTTAAGTACCATGGA
>NW_006408524.1:26089020-26113456 GCF_000296735.1 Chrysochloris asiatica
AGAGAGAAGAGAGAGAAAGAAAAAAAATTCTGTAGCCTAATATGAGTATGACTTTAATATCCTCTTAAAGGTTCTTGCTTTCAAGGTTGCCTGAGAAATTTCAAGGTGCCACTGTTGGTTGTTATGATGTAACTTAGGATTTAATTTTCAGCCTGTTTCATTTTTAGTCTGTCTCTCCTGCTCCACAACCCCTGTTTTAGCCTTTTTCCTAGTGATAAACAGTTCAGGGCCAGCTGTGGCAATTTTGCACTGCTGCTTGGTTTTATGTGGAATCTGCCTCTTTAAATTTAAGGAGATCTGTGTGCATGCATGGTGGATACCTCCAGGGGTGGGGGTGAGGGGTGTCCACTCGCTCAGGCACCCCCTCTAGTCACCAGAATGGAAGTACGCAGGCAGCGAGAAGTCAGTGAACAGATACCAATAAAACAGAACAAAACAAAACAAAACTAATGTCCACACCTTTCTCTCTGAGGTTCCTGCAGGTGTCAGTCTGTGGTCGGTCTGCTTGCTCCTCCACTAGGTCTCACCATTGGATCTCACCTAAGTTGTTGGCTCTGGCCGCTGAGCCTGGTGGGTTCAAAAGTACAAGATTTCTTGCTTCTGCTACAAGTTTCACTGGCTATAAGGCTTCAAACTTTTTAAATATTCCTGCATATGTGGTTCAGAGTTTTGGAGCTGTCCCCTGAACCTATTTCATCTGGTATCCTGTGTTCTTGCTGACAGAGATCTTCACTGCACTTCTACCCTATCTGCCATCAAGCCCGCCTCCCAGGGAGACCCTTGAATATACAGTCAGGCCTTTTATTTCCTTTTTATTTATTATGTCTGATGATCTGCTAGCCCAGAAAGCAGGAAAGGACAGATGTTAGCGGTAGAACGCATGACACCATAAAAGAGCAAAGAAAGACACTAGAAAGCAAGTCTGCCAAGATCCCTAAGGTCTTGAATACAAAGCTGATGTCCACCTTCCCCAAAAGACTGTGAACTTTCTGAGGGCAGGGACCAAACCTGTTTGTAGACTGTTGTAGTCCCAGATACAGTGCCTGGCACACAGGTAGTCAGTCCAAAAAAACCAAACCCAGGGCTATTGAGTCTCCTCTGAGTCTTAGTGACCCTATAGGATAGAATAGAGCTGCCTTCTAGGGTTTCCAGGAATCCTGGTGTGATATTATAAGATAAACACTGGACTGTTAACTCCAAGATCAACAGTTCAAACCCAACAGTTGCTCCTTGACAACCTTATACAGAGTTGCTGTGAGTAGGAACCGAACTCCATGACACTTAACAAAACATTTTTATATGGAGCAGACTGACACATCTTTCTCTTGGTGGGTTCAAATTGCTGACCCTTTGGTTAGTAGCTGAGCACTTTAACCTCTGCACCACCAGGTCTCCTTTGGGAGACTTTAACAAAGTGATGCATTTTCTCACTATTTAAGAGATTATAAGACTGAATATGGTGCCAGCCCTACAGAAAGATTTTCACTGTCTGTTGGCTCTGAAAGATTCTTGCAGCTACCAAGCTTCTTTCTACTCCGGAGCACTCTTCAATTGACTTAGCATTTCTCTTTCCCTCAACTGTGTTTTCTCCTCTCTGCCTAATTCATCTTGATTTATATCTCAAGGTGATAGGCTTTTAAGCCAAATGGTTTGCAAGAGGTAGCATATGACCAAGAGCTGTTAGTACTGCAGGAAGAAGTCCAAGCTGCCCTGAAGGCATTGGCAGAAAACAAGGCTCCAGGAATTGACTGATGGAATCCAAATTGAAATCTTTCAACAAACTGATGCAACACTGGACACGCCCACACATCTAGGCCAAGCAATTTGCAAGACAGCTTACGTGGCCAACCAATTGGAAAATATCCATATTTGGGCCCATTCCAAAGAAAGATGACACAACAGAATGCAGAAATCATTGAACAATACATTCATATCACTTTCAAGTGAAATGTTACTGAAGAAATTAAAAAACAATTGCAGCAATACATTGACATGGAGCTGCCAGAAATTCAAGCTGGATTCAGAAGAGGATGTGGAACAGAAGATATAATTTCTGACATCAGATAGGTCATGACTAAAAGTAGAGAATACCAGAAAGATGTTTAGTTGTGCTTTATTGATTATGCAAAGGTATTGGTTACAAATCGGGCTGTGAACCTTAAGGTCAGCGGGAGAAAGATGAGGCTTTCTACTCCCGTAAAGATTTACACCCTCGGAAACCCTGTACAGGGTCGCTATGGGTCGGAACCGACTCGATGGCACTTAACAACAACAACAACATTTGACTGTGCAGATCCTAATAAATTATGAGTAACACTAAGAAAAAGGGGAATTCCAGAATATTTAATTGTGCTGATGCAGAACCTGTACATAGACCTACAGGCATTGCTTAAATAGAACAAGGGGATATTGAATGGTTTAAAATGAGGAAAGGTGTGTGCCAGGGTTGTGTCCTTTCGCCATACTTATTCATTCTGTATACTGAGCAAATAATCTGAGAAGTTGGATTATATGAAGAACATGGCATCAGGATTGGAAGAAGAATTATTAACAATATGCAGATGATACAACCTTGCTTGCTGGAAGTGAAGAAGGCTTAAAATACTTGCTGATGAAGATCAAAGACCACAGCCTTCAGTATAGATTACAATTCAATGTAAAGAACACAAAAATCCTCACACTTAGACCAATAAATAGCATCATGCTAAGCAAAGAAAAGATTGATGCTGTCAAAGACTTTATTTTTCTTGGATCCACAATGAACACTTATGCAAGCAGCAGTCAAAAATCAAGCAACACATTGCAAAACCTCTTTCAAGTGTTCAAGTGCAAAGATATCAGTTTGAGGACTAAGGTGCACCTAATCCAAGCCATGTTATTTACAACTGCTGCGTATGCATGTGACAGTTGAACAATGAATAAGGAAGACAATAGAAGATTGATGCATTTTAATTCTGGTGTTGGAGAAGAATGTTTAAAGTACCATGGACTGCCAGAAGAACAAACAAATTTGTCTTGGAAGAAGTACAGCCAGAATGCTCCTTAGAAGCTAGGAAGAGAAAGGAGATTTCATGTCTCATACTTCAGACATGTTATCAGGAGGAGCAAGTTCCTAAAGAAGAACATCATGCTTGGTAAAGTGGAGGGTCATTGAAAAAGAAGAATGAAATGTATTGACACAGAGGCAGCAATGGGCTCATGTGTACCAGTTGTGAGGCAGTGCTTCGTTCTGTTGTGCACAGAGTTGGAACTGACTCAGTGACAACGAACAACAACACTGACATGGCCTCATGAACATGACAAGGACAACTCAACTTGTTCCCAAATGGGATTATAACCACCTGCATAGAGGTTAGGATTTACACCACATGTTTTGAGGGGACACAATTCAACCAATATTATAAAGCAAAGAGATACTTACAAAGAAAAAACAATGGCTTTAGGAGGGAGAAAACCAACCGCCAATCCTTGCATGAAGCCTTCCCATGAGTCAACCAAAAAAGGGTCTCTCCTTTTTCTTCCCACATATACCTAGATGAAGACCTTACAGCAATTATCATTTGATTCAGGAATGTTTAAAAATTTTACTATTCAAAAAGCCTGTTTCTGCTTCCCTTGGAGAGAAAATGAGATTAATAACAGAAGAGTATGGTTCCTTTTGTAATCAATACAAGTAGCATTTAATTGTGTGAGGCAGCAATGAGACAAAGTTAATCATGGTCAGCAGTTCCTTTGAAACACTGTTCCCTCTTCAGTTTCACTGTGATTCACTTTTCCTGGGAATTAATGAGGACCCTATGAAGCCAGTCAGGGACTAGCCCAAGTATTTTTCATATATGAAAATTACCCTTAGTCTACAAGCTAGTTTGTTAACTAGACATTGTGTCTTTCCTTATAGAACTGACAATCTAGTAGGAGAGATAAATGGTAATCTAACAACCACACAATTAACAATTAAGCACATTCTGTTGTTGTTAGCTCCCGTCTAGTTGGCCTCATGGACCACAGAATGAAGCATTGACGGTTATCCTCACAATCACCAGCATGTATGAGTTCATTGCTGAGGCTACTGTACCAATCCATCTAACCAAGGATCTTCCGTGTCTCTGTTGGCCCTCTGCTTCACCAAACAAGATGTCCACCTCTATCAACCGAGCCTTCGGATGGCATGTCCAAAACAAGAGAGTCGGACAATAAATATTTCATTGGGGTTGATAATTGCTATCTAATCAGCTCCAACTTATTCAGCCAGCACTAACTTATGGCAATCTTATGCCTAACGGAATGAAACATTGTGTAGTGTTTGTACTGAGTGTTTGAAAATAAAAATGGAGGAACTTGATTTCCCTTTCAGGAATCAGAGAAGGTTTCGCTGAGAAGTGAGGTTTGACAGGAGATCTGGAAGAGTAGGGGAGAGATGCAGGTAAGTGTACCAGGTACATGAAATAGGCATGCAAAGATCCTGTGAATACCAAACCCAAACCCACTGCCATAACTGTATTTGGAAAATGGAAGAGGGTGGGGGGTTAAGAGGAAGGAAAAATGGAAGTAGATGTTGGGAGAAAAGGGAGATTAGCTAGGAAGCTACTTATTTTATTTAAGTAGGAGATGATGATACCTAGCCTAAAGTGTTTGTATGGAGTGTGGAGAATATGGAAAATTTTTAGAAGTTTTTAGCAGGTAAAATTGGCTGTCTTGGTTAACTACAAGTAGTTTCCCAAGATGCACTGCTTTTGAGTCTATGCTGACTCATAGTGACCTATAGGACAGAGTGTAATTGCTCCTTAGGTTTCCAAGGCTATAAATCTTTATGGAAATCTTTACATACTGTCAAGGTGACAGGGAGGCCTTGGGGCAACAGACAATGCTCTATCCTAGTTACCACCGGGCCACCATTGTTAAAGCCTGCTGGCTCCTTCAGGTGCCAGAATGCTGATACAAGCTATTCCATAAGGTTAGCTCGCTGGGGGCACCACCAAGGCCCTAGACCCGCTAGAAAATGCACTGCAGCTACCCAGTCTTTGCAGATTGCACTGACAAAGGGTGGCCGTTAGCCAGGACAAATCACCTAGCCTACAGGTTAGAAAGGGATCCAGGACCCAAATATAAACCCATGTGAGAATTTTGGTGGGTTCAGCCTTACTCACCATTTCTTTTCCCACCAGACAGAACTAATTTTTGGTAACCCTTCTTGCTGGACCCACAGGACTTTTTTTCTGAGGAATATCTCCTTTCCATGATGTGACTTCTCAACCCTTCCCTGTTGTTAAGTGCCGCTGAGTTGGTTTCGACTCATAGCGACCCTGAATAGGGTTTCCAAGGAGCAACTGGTGGGTTTGAACCGCTGACCTTTCGATTAGCAGTCCAATGCTTATTCTACACTAGGACTCCAACCCTTCCCTAGACACCTAGAATAATGTCGGCATTCATGATCTCACCTGGGAGGTAGAAAGAGAGAGTTGCAGGAGACAGCAGGACTATCTTCAAATAAGACATGGGGCTCAGGCTTAACCTGAACATAGGGATTGGCCTCCAAGACCTCAGTGCTAGTCAAATAATCAACCATGTGGCAGCATAATATTTTAGAGATTGTTGTTAAGTACCACCAAGTTGGTTCTGACTCATAGGGGTTCCAAGGAATGGCTGGTGGGTTTGAACCACCAACCTTGAGGCTAGCATTCTAGTGCTTATCCTACAGAGTCACATACCAAGACTCCAATTTTAGAGACTATCATGTATTTTATGTGGTGCTTTGGGCTAATGCGTCAGACTACAAAGTCGTTTGAACTGCAAGGTCGGTGGTTCAAGCTCACCAGCTGCTCCTTGGAAATCCTATACAGGGTCGCTATGGGTCGGAATTGACTCAATGGCACTTAACAACAACAACATCATGTATTTTCCCTTTCCCTTTTCGCCTTTCTCAATGGTTTTCCTTTTCCTCCATTTAAGCGAAAATCAGAAATCTCATTGAATCCCCTGGCTTGAGTTTTCAAAACCCCAAACCCATTGAGATTAAGCAATTGTTCCAAGAGAAGGAAGTATGACTATTAAGAATGCAATTGACCTCCTGGGAGGGTATGAACTCCTTAGAACAACCAGCCATTTGAGATCAAAGGGCAGTATTAGCCCAGGGATAAAACCCAGAAGGAGCTCTGGTAGCAGAGTGGTTACGATTCAGCCTGCTAACCTCAAGGTCAGCAGTTCGAAACTACCAGCTGTTCCGTGGGAGAAAGTTGAGGTTCTCTGCTCCCGTAAAGATTTACAGCCTCAGAAACCCTGTGCAGGCTCACTATGAGTCAGAACCAACTCCACAGTCCTTAACAACAACAACAAAGCCCAGAAAGGGCTAGGAAAGGAGGAATGGAAATAGGAAACACAGGGGGAAATGGAAAGAGGGCTATTGCATTATGGGGATTGCAATCAGTGTCACAAAGCAAAAGGTGTATGAATTGTTGAATGGGAAAACAATCTGCTCTGTAAGATTTCACCAAATCACAATTTAAAAAATATATATTTTTTAAATGCACATGGCTCAATGAGAGTAACTGAGGTAGAGGTTTGCTCTCTGGGTTCCGAGGCTCTTTGATACTGGAGTTCTGAGAAAGTCCCTCTAAGGTTCTCTGCTTTCCCACCGAGATTGTGAGGTGGCTGCAGCAGCTTCCAGCATACCACTCTCACAACTGTTTCAAGAGGCGGAAGTCAGGTGGGTGAAGCAGATGCTGTCAGTACCCTGCTTATATCCCCTCAGGAGGTATCATTTGCATGGATGTTGGTTCAACTTCAAACCACAACACCTGAGACTTCTTACCTGCACATTCTCTCTGTTCTCCCAGAGCTTTTTCTGCTTACACACAGAAAATAATGTCTGGCAACAGCCCTCTCGCAATAGCCAATGAAAGCTGGTGCAGAAATCCTGCTCCCTCACCCTGTGGGGAGGGAGAGAGGGGTCACTTTAAGGTTCTGTGCTACCCTTTTCCCAGAGGCTAGTGTAACTGCTGTAACACAGCAATTGTTCACACTGGGAACTATTTGATGACTCATCTTTTATTGACTTTTTTTCCTTACCTGTCTCACGTCCACAATCCCCTGCCAGTGTTTCCTGGGAACATTTCCCAAACAAACTACTGATACTCAAAGCTTTGTTTCAGGGGCTGCTCCTAGAGGAACACAAACTAGGATGGTGATGAATGATAGTAGCCAAAAAGGATTTCTCCTCTTATTTTTCTGGCTTTTGATTGTGAAGGAGAAAAAGTCCCAAAAGCCCTCATGCAGACTTCCCTTTACAGACAAATGGCCCAAAGTTGGTCACGTGCTCACTTTGGGATGTAAGACAGGGTGAGAAAGCAAGTATAGGGCTGGTTTGGACTCTCTGGTGGAGAATGGATTAGGGAGAAGGGGTTAGCAATAACTATTGGGTTAGCTAGTATATTTGGAGTGAGCTCAGTGACCGGGGACTGAAAACCCAAAACAACAATAGTTTAAACAACATTGTTGTTAACTGCCGTGGAGTCTGTTCCAATTCATAGTGACCCTGTCTAGGGTTTGCAAGGTGTGGCTGGTGAGTTTGAACCACTGATCTTGTGGGTCAAACTGACCCTTCGGTCCAGAGCATTAACCCACAGCACTACACCAGGACTCTTTAAACAAGACAGAGGTGTATTTTCACCCTCGCACTTAAAACCAGAGAGTTTTCATACACAGTATTGGTCAGGGAACCAGCCTTTATGTTCCTGCTCCTCTACCTGTGGTCTCCAAATTCTTGGACTATTTGCTCAGCAAAAAGATTGAATAAGTATGGTGAAAGGGTAGAATGCTATCACACACCTTTCCTGATTTTAAACCACACAGTGTCCCCTTGTGCTGTTTGAATGACAATGCACAGGTTCCACATGAGCACAATTAAGTGTTTGGGAATTTTCATTTCTCAATGAAAATGGCATCAGGATTGGAGGAAGATTCATCAACAACCTTCCATATGCAGATGACACAACCTTGTTTGCTGCAGGTAAAGAGGACTTGAAGCACTTACTGAAGATCAGACTACGGCCTTCAGTATGAATTATATTGCAGCATAAAGAAAACAAAAATTCTCACAACTGGACCAATAAACAACATCATGATAAACAGAGAAAAGATTGAAGGTATCAACGATTCCTTTTACTTGGATCCACATTCAATACCCATGGAAGCATGTGAAAACTGGACA
This sequence comes from Chrysochloris asiatica, assembly GCF_000296735.1. Lineage (NCBI taxonomy): Eukaryota > Metazoa > Chordata > Mammalia > Afrosoricida > Chrysochloridae > Chrysochloris > Chrysochloris asiatica. The sequence continues at coordinate 26,097,227 of NW_006408524.1, forward strand.
ATGAATAAGGAAGACTGAAGAAGAATTAAAGCATTTGAATTATGGTGTTAGAGAAGTATATTGAATATACATACTATGGACTGCCAAAGAAAGAACAAATTTGTCTTGGAATAAGCACTACCAAAATGTTTCTTAAAAACAAGGATGGCAAGACTTCGTCTCAGTACTTTCAACATTTTAACAGGAGGAACAAGTCCCTAGAGAAGGGTGTTACGCCAGGTAAAGAAGAGGAAGACCCTCATTGAGACGCAGCAACACAATGGCTACAACAATGGACTCAAACATAGGATGGTGCAAGTCCAGGCAGTGTTTCATTCTGTTGTACGTCGAGTCGCTATGAGTCCGAATCAACTCAATGACACCTAACAATAACATACTACTAAAATCCGGCAGTGTTTTGTTCTGCTGTGCATAAGATCGCTATGGGTTGGCACCAACTGGATGGTACCTAACAACAACAACAGAAAGCAAAGCCTTCTCATCTCTCTTATTTATTTATGTACTAATTTATTTATATAACAATGGATTTCTGTTTTATTCAGTAGGCTGAAATCCGATGTAGTGGCTTCTATAACTAAAAATTATTCATTTTGATTGCACAAATTCCAGTTTTAGCAGGGGGACTCCCCTAAGACTGACTTCTTTGTCCTCTTAACATGTCCCTATAATTATTTTGATTCTTCATTACTTTTTGGCAAAACAAGATGTTCCAGCCTTATTTTCTCTGCCCAAGTCCTGGGATATGTCATTTCTCAAGAAGTCCTAATTTCTTGTAATGGAGAATGGTCTTTATAAGTGAAGACCTGGATGGTAGGTGGGCTCATTGTATTTGGAGTGTCTTGATTCTGGTTCTTTCCAGTGGACAAACTTGGGAAATAATATAATAACTTGGGTGAAGGGGAAGGTAATATACAATAAGGAAGGTTGGCTAATATATATATGTTGTTGTTGTTAAGTGCCATCGAGTCGGTTCTGACCCATAGCGACCCTGTACAGGGTTTCCGAGGGTGTAAATCCTTATGGGAGTAGAAAGCCTCATCTTTATCCCGCGGAGCGGCTGGTAGTTTCGAACCGCTGACCTTAAGGTTCACAGCCCAATTCGTAACATATATATATATATAGAGAGAGAGAGAGAGAGCGCTCAGGACCATAGTCTTGGGGACACCGTGGTCAATTGGCATAAAAGACATCTTACTCTGGTGAGTAGCAGCTGGAATCAGAAAGGCTCACGAGCAGCCATTTAAAGTCTCTCCCTGTGCGAAGCTAAGAAGAGTGATGAAAAGTGAAGACTTTTGGAAACGAATTGTTTCAATGAACTAATGCACCACGTGAACATCTGTCTCCATGGCCCTGAGACCAGAAGACCTAGATGATGCCCAGCTACCACTACAAACTCTTCTAAAAAGGATTACATTAGAAGGTCCTGGATAAAGTGGGAGAAACTAGGGAACAAAATTCAGAATTATAAAAATGCCAGCTGACTGGTAAGATAGTGACTGAGAGAAGCCCAAGACTCTGGATCATGGTCACCCTTCAGATCTGGAACCAAACACTCTGTGGCTCAATTTTTAGCCAAACAATAGATAGGTATATAGAGGGGACAACAACACAGTGAGGTATGTACACCATAGAATGGTCAGCTATTCGAGATCAAAAGGGCAGTATTTACCTGAGGACAAAGTTCAGAAGAGTTGAGAAAGAAGGAGGAATGGAAACAAGAAACATAGGGGGGTAGTGATGTTTTATCAATGGGATTACAATCATTAAGAAGAAACTAAGTGTACCACTGTTGAAAGTAAAACTGATGATTTGCTCTCTAAACCTTCACCCAATTCCCAATTAAGTCATTTTACAACTTAATGGAAAGACTCTACACCATTTGGCCACAACCAACCTCTGTCATCTCATTTTATACCTGTTCCAGCTTGGCACTCCAACGGGCTGGCCTTATTTGATTTCTTCTAATGTTACCACAGAGTCCTGGTGTGGTGCTGTGGGTTAATTTGCTGGACAGCAAGTTCGATCTGAATCGTAAGGTCAGTGGTTCAAGTTCACCAGTTGCTGCTATGAGTCGGAACCGACTTGATGGTACTTAACAACAATGTTACCTTGGATAGGCGTTGGCATGGCACTGTAGGATAAGCACTGGACCACAAGGTTGGTTTGAATCTCAAGGTGAGTGTTTCAAACTTACCACCCGCTCCTTGGAAACTCTTTTTGTAAGTTAAAACCAACTTGATGGCACTTAACTACAATAAATGTTCTCACCCACCACTAGGCCTTTGCATATGCTGTTCCCTTAGATTTCTATTTCCTGTCAGATATAAATCCCTGATCCCTCTCAGTCCCAGGTGAGGGCCTTGTGTTATTTACACTGACTGCATTTTGTGCCTCACTTTACTGGCGTAATCTTACACGCATTTGTGGGATTGAAACACTCCCAGGCCCCCACTAGGCAGGACTCAACTAGATCACGGACAGTGTATTTTCTTCCTTGTTGTTGTATTTCAGGATTAAACACAATGCCTACCATACAGCAGGTGCTCAAATACTTGCTGGAAGAGCAAATGAAGATTTTTTTTTCTGAACGAAATTGAATAAAGTGCCCATCTCATCCCCTGAGGAATATGACTAGAGGGAACCAACTTGCTTTGGCCCAAGAGAGGCTTGGGGAGAAGCCATGTCCCCAAGGCCTCACCTGCAGCTTGCGGACCTTGTTAGAGAACTAGGCATGGACTGCAGTTCCTACAGCTGTGCCTCCAGCTTCTTCTTGTTTTCCACCTCCTGCTTTGCCTTGTTCAGGACCACAGCTCACCAGCCAGGTCTGCATTCTCCTTCTCCAGCGTCTGCTAGTTCTTATCTAGGTTTGCTTTAGCATGGCAGAGGGGAGGGAGGGCATCACTACTGTGGCCGGGGGAGGGTTTTAAGATGACAGTTGGTGTTGTTTGTGTAGACTTCCCTCCCTTCTCAGTGAGGGCAATGTGAAGAACACACTCATCAGGCAAACATTTTGGATTTTGTCCTAAAGCTCACAGTTTAACAACCGCCATGCCACAGGGCTGTCTCCAACCTTCTTCCTGGTTGGTTTGGGCCATTCAGTACCTTTTTTATTTCTTTCCATTTTTGAATGAATGTTGTTGTTAAGTGCCGTGGAGTCCGCTCCGACTCATAGCCACCCTGCACAGGGTTTCCGAGGCTGTAAATCTTTACGGGAGCAGAACGCCTCATCTTTCTCCCACGAACTGCTGGTAGTTTGAAACTGCTGACCTTGAATAGACAACACTTTAATAAAGAAATCTAACATGAAAAAACAAGTTTGTGGAAAAATGGAATTTTTCCATGAGTTTTTGAAGACCTCTCATGTAAGTATATATATACATACACATCTCTGTCTATTTCTAATCTAGCTATATGTACAGGCTTAAGCATCATAATCGTTTTGAGGATGGTGCAGGACCAGACATGATTTTGTCCTGTTGTGCATAAGGTTGCTCAGCCAGAAGCAACTCAATGACACCTAATGACAATAACAATCCATGAATTGTATTCAAAACCATACAATTCATTGTCTGTATTAAAAACCATGAATTGCATCAATAGCTCCCATTCAAATCCAATACCACAAAGTTTATTCTAGTCTGTTTTTTCTTTTTCCGCTCCCTTCTGCTTACCTTAAACTTGCACTCAGGACTTAGAAGGTATCCCAACTAGGGGGCACTGGGGAAAATCAGAGAAGCTTCAAATATCATAAAAGATATTGGGCCCGTGGACAATTTCCAAGAGACTCAGAACTCAAAGCTTGGTTGGTGCTATTAGAGCAATATTAAGTATGTACCCTACAACACAAGGAGCTCTGGTAGCGTAGTGGTTACGAGTTGGGTTGCTAATCTCAAAGTCAGCAGTTCGAAACTACCAGCTGTTCCATGGGAGAAAGATGAGACTTTCTGCTCCCATAAAGATTTGCAGCCTCAGAAACCCTTTGCAGGGACACTATGAGTCGGAACCGACTCCACAGTACTTAACAACAACAACAGCAACCCTACAACACACATACTGACTGTTCAATAAATAACCATTGATAGTGATATGCACAGGACTGAGGAGGAGATAGTAGGAATTTTTCTTCTATTGCTTACAGATCTCAGTACCATAGTCTAATTACCTAATGCATTGACTGTAAGTGAAAGAAAAAGTGTGGTCCTAGTTCCAAGCAGCTGGCTGAAAAATTATTAGAACTCAGCTTATATATAAGTTAAGGACTCTGATAGCATACTGGTTACAAGTTGGGTTGCTAACCTCAAGATCAGCAGTTTGAAACTACCAACTGTTCCATGGGAGAAAGATGAGACTTTCTGTTCCTGTAAAGATTTACAGCCTCAGAAACCCTATGCACAGTCGCTATGAGTTGGAAGTGACTCTGGGCTTTTTTATTTGTTATTACCATGACTTGAAACAATTGTGATGACTAGATATTTCAATTTCAAGGACATGTGTAGTATAGATTTAGAAATGGGAATTTTCTATTCATCTTATAACTAGAAATAGAAATATAATTGCTTTTTTGTTAGCTCCCAAACAAATAAGAATGACTGGTAGTGGATTTTCTTCTCAGTAAATGGCTGGCTCTATAGAGCAGTGATCCCATGGTGAAGCCCAAAACCCAAAAGAAGTCACTTGAATTAAGCACAGTCCCCTCTGAATTTCAGAGACGTGTGTGTGTGTTTGGTAAATAATGTGTCCGAACATTTGCCGTTTCAAGATTCTTCACATGTACAATTCAATGACATCAACCAAAGTTATGTCATCATATTGTTCAACCATGACCCTTATTTATTCCCAAAATTTTCCACCACAGACTCTTTTCTTTCATGACCAAGATTTCATTCTCTTTCCACGCTAATGCAGGTACAAATAAGACTTGTTGATTTAATTAAGATGCAAAGATGGATGTACAAGGATTGAATGTAGGTTCGATGATAATAATAGAGGTTTTGTTGATTACTTATGGTGTATTATGGAGTCTTCATGTGGCGCTGTGAATTAATTCATTGGACTGCAAAGTCAGTTTGAATAGCAAGGTTGGCAGTTCAAGCTCACCAGCTGCTCCTTGGAAAACCTATACAGGGTCACTACAGGTCAGAACTGACTCGATGACACTTAACGACAACAGCATGGTGCTCTATATGAGGTAGAGTCTAAAAGTACTGTTACAAAATCATAGAACTCTTTATTAATTAAAAACATTAAAATGTGAAACAATTGTTTCTTGACATAGCCTCCATCTAGGTCCATACCCTTCTGAAGGTGGTGTTTCCATCACTCTAACCCTTCCTTGAAGAATTCTACCCCACTTGATTTATACCTCATCAAAACAGCAACTTTGAAAAACAAAAACAGCTACTTTGGCATCCCGAAAGGACTCACATTATGTTCCTTTTCATTATTCTTTGAGTTCTAGGAACAAAAATAATTCTGAAGGGGCAGGATCAGGGCTGTAGGGCAGACGGGGTAAGATTTCCCAATAACATTCTTGTAAGATGGCCTTTGCTACCCTCAAAGAGTGAGAGGGTGCATTATCGTGATGTGATGGAAAAAGATTCCTCGGTGCAACTTTCTTGGTATTTTTCTCACCAATGCAGTTTTCAGTTTTCTTAAAACGTCTTCATAATAAGACCCCATGATCATCCTATGTCTTTTGAGAAAAATCTCTCAAAATTGCCCCTTTGGAATAAATTAAAATAAAAACAGTCTTCATAACCTGAGCTGAATCTCTGCCTTGAATTTAAGTGGCCTAGATGTGTAAGGAGCTCTGGTAGCGTAGTGGTTACGAATCGGGCTGTGAACCTTAAGGTCAGCGGTTGGAAACTACCAGCTGCTCCGCGGGAGAAAGATGAGGCTTTCTACTTCCGTAAAGATTTACACCCTCGGAAACCCTGTACAGGGTCGCTATGGGTCGGAACCGACTCGATGGCACTTAACAACAACAACAACAACAGATGTGTTGCTGTAGGATAAACACTGGACTGCGAACCACAAGATCGGCAGTTCAAAGCCACCAGATGCTCCTCGGAAACCCTGTACAGCGTCACTTTGAGTCAAAACTGACTTGATGGAACTTAATAACAACAGCAGACCCCCCTCACTCCCCAGGAAGCAGCTCTTTTAATTGGACCTTTTTTTTTGAAGCACACTAAGGACACTGGTGGTGGTGGTGGTGTTGATGGTGTGTCGTGGAGTCACTTCCAGCTCACAGCAACCCTGTATAGGGTTTCAGAAGCTGTAAATCTTTATGGAAGCAGAAAGCCTCATCTTTCTCCTGAGGAACAGCTGGTAGTTTCAAGCTGTTGACTGTGAAATTAGCAGCTCTACTTGTACCCACTATGCTACCAGAGCTCCTTTAAGGACACTAAGAACTATATTACTGAGAAAACTTGTCAGCAGTCATCCACTCATCACTAAGACATCTTTAAACATGATTTGTTTGGAATAAACCCATGCGTGTTTGTTGGGTTTCAAGCCCAGAAGAGAAAAGTCTTCTGAGTTCACAGGTGCTGAGAGATCAACAAAATGCCCAGAACTCATTCTGAGAGTATATCAGTTTCTTACAGAGCAGAGAATAAACAACAAGTGAACTTACCTACAAAGGGCGAAACACAACTGTGTCCAGTGGTGGATCAGAAAATTTTACCAGGCGAGAGGCTAGGGTCTTTTTATATCATGGGGTAGTCACAAGTATAAGAGCAGTTAAGGGTGGTATGAGGAAATAGGAGAGGTAGGAGAGTCTAGGGTGCTAGCTGGGTTGTCTGTCCCCTGCTAGAGAACAAAGGGGTTTCTTTCAACCAGCACAGTTGGAGGAAGGGCTGTAGGCTCCCCTCCTAGTATCTGCATAATGAAAGCAAGAGAAGCAGATTGCTGGGGGAGGGGGCTGTCTGCCCCTCCCTAAACAGCAGGAGCAGGAGGAAGGGACAGGAGACAAGGTTTGATGTGACCTTGGCATCGTCATTTTGGAGCATTATGTTTGTGTCCCTACAATGTATAAACTGATACCCTAGTAGCAATATTTTTTTACTTTCTCTCTATTTTCAGACTATCCACATGTTGTTGTTAAGTGCCATCAAGTAGTTTGTGACTCATAGCAATATGGGTTTCTGAGGAGGGCTAGTGGGTTTAAACTGCCAACCTTGTGGTTAGCAATCTGGTGCCTATCTACAGTGCCACGCCAGGTCTCTGAACATTCACATAGATTAGAGTTGTTTCTCTTTTCTACAATGAATAAATAATTGTTTTTGGAATTGAAAAAATAATTCTTTTAGAAATACTTCTCAGGATGACGCTTCCTGCTTTGTTTTTTAATAACAAACTATTGTTGTTAAGTGCCATCAAGTCAGTTCTGACTCACAGTGACCCTATTCAGAATTTCTAAGGAGCAGCTAGTGTTTGAACTGCCGAGTTTGCGGTTCGTTGTCCAGTGTGGATACTACAGCATCACACTAGGCATCTGCTAACTTTCCCTTTTGCTGCAGATATGAAGATGTTTTTACTAATCCTGGTGTGGTGCCCTGGATAGACACTCAACCTTACGGTCGGTTTGAATCGCAAGGTTGGCGGTTCAAACTCACCAGCCACTCCTTGGAAACCCTATTCAGGATCACTATGAGTCGGAACAAACTCAGCTGCACTTAATGTAACGTTACTAGTAAGATAAGCATTTGAACCGCAAGGTCAGTTCAACAACAACAACACTAACTTTGCCATGCTTTTTATTTTACTTCATGTTAAATTTAGTGTTCTGAGGTATTTTCTCTCATTTATGCTTGGGTTTTTCCATGTTCCCATGGTGAAGACAGAAGTGGGCACTGAAGTCTGTTGTCATGGATATATGTGACATTAAATTGGCTTAAAAGTATGTGATGATAAGATAATATAAAGTAATTATGCAGTCTGAGAGACAACGTATTCCTTTTTAGAAGAAGAATTAAATCAGTGGAAGAAAAATGTTACAATGGTTTCCACAGAGTGTTTTCTACATTCCTTGTTCTTTATTTCAATTACATGACTCTGAGCAGGGATCACTGGAGGTGTGAAGGTCAAACCTGAAAGTGACACAAAGGCTCTGTTCCGAGTGAGCTCTTCACTAATTTACTGTGTTCAAGGACTGTGTTCAAGCCTTAGTTCCAAAAGAGTTTAACTCAGCCGACTAGGTGTGGTACAGAGAATTGCTTAATATGGCCTTTTTAGTTATAGTTATTGTGATTCCCACAAAATGATTGGGGTGTTGTTAGGTACTCAAAGCAACCTTATGTACAACAGAATGAAACACTACCCGATCCTGGGCCAATGCCACTATTGCTGCTATGCTGGAGCCACTTGCTGCTGCCACTGTGCCAATCCATCTGGTTGGAGGTCTCCCTCTTTTTCTCTGGCTCTACAAAGCATGATGTCCTTCTCCAGGGACTGGTCTCTCCTGAAAATATGTCTGAAGTATGAGGGACAAATGATTGGATTGTTGTTGTTAAGTGCTGCTGAATCAGTTCTGACTCATAACAACCCTGCATAGGGTTTCCAAGGAGTGGTTGCTGGTGGGTATGAACCACTGGCCTTGAGGTTCAAACCAACCTTTCACTCTAGTGCTTTATCCTACATTGCCATAACAGGACTCCAATGATTGGGTCGATGTTGTTAGGTGCCATCGAGTCGGTACTGACTCATAGTGACCGTATGCACAGCAGAACGAAACACTGCCCAGTCCTAGGCCAACCTAACTACTGTTGTCACACTTGAGTCCACTGATGCTGCCACTTGGCCAATCCATCTCATTGGGGGTCTTTCTCTTTTTCTCTGACCCTCCACCTTACCAAACATGGTATCCTTCTCCAGCGACTGGTCCATCCTGACAATATATCCAAAGTATGAGAGACGGAGTTTGGCCATCTTGGCCTCTAAGGAGCACTCTGGCTGCACTTCTTCCAAAACAGATCTGTTGGTTCTTTTGGCAGCCCATGGCACTTTCAATATTCTTGTCCAACACCATAACTCAAAGGCATCAATTCTTCTATGGTCTTCCTTATTCACTGTCCAGCTTTCACACGCATATAAGGTTACTGAAAACACCACGGCTTGGGTCAGGCACACCTTAGTCCTCAAGCTGACATCTTTGCTCTTCAACATTTAAAAAAGGTCTTGTGCAGCAGATTTGCCTAATGCAATGATTGGATGGGATTTATGCAAATAAGGTGCTTGTAGCCCACCAGTGGGTTTGGACAGATTGCTGCTAATGCAAAAAATGTACATGGAGCCCTTGTGGGGGTTGTTGTGTTGTTATTAAGTGTAAATAAGGCATATAGAGCCTGACTAGGGGATTGGTCAGTTTTGTCATCCCACCAGGCTTAAATGGAGATGGGGTGTGAAGGGGATGGGAGGAATGGAGGAGGAGCAGTAACAAGAGTTATAACTGCTCAAGATGGCTGTGGGGCTGTGGACCCGTGGAGCTAAGAGTTGTAATACTTACAGAAGAAAACCCCAAGCAGAGCTTAGCACCAGGGACAAGAAAAAACTGTCCTGATCAAAACCAGAAAAAACTCAGAATACCCTACTATTTCTCTAATAAAGCACTTAACTGTAATTGCGATTCCTTTGTTCAGTGAAACATTGCAATGAATTCCGAACCCAAAGACAGAAGGAAGAATGTTGAGGGGAGGGGAAGTAGTTGATGCTAAAAATGATAGAGTCCTTTGGAGTTGGACATTTGAGACATCTTTAACTTCTGTCTCATAGGAATCAGCTTTATAATGATCCTATAAAAGAAATTATTAATTTATCAGGGAAGACCCTCCAGTGTTGGGAATAGTGCCCTAGATCAAAAGCCTTTCACATGCAAATTCTCTGGTCCTTTTCAAATTATTATATTTTCTGAAAACAACAAAGTATTATTTAATTTACACATGAGGGAATTGAAAAAGTGATTAAAAGCTAACCAGAATTGTTAAATGTGGAGATCTGAAATCAGAACTTATCTCCCTTAGAAAACTAACCAACCACTATGGGAAAATACCATTTATGAAATATGTTCCATGAATAGGCACTGGGACAAGTGCTCTCTTATGATGTTTTTAACTTCCCTAAGAAGCTCTGGTAGTGTAGTGGTTACAAATCAGGCTGCTAACAAGGTCGGTAGTTCGAAACTACCAGCCATAACACGGGAGAAAGATGAGGCTTTCTGCTCCCGTAAAGATTTACAGCCTCGGAAACCACGTGCAGCATCATTATAAGTCAGAACCAACTCCACAACATAACCATGGAGGCTGAATGAGAACTGTTATTCCCATTAAACAGATTAAGAAAATGAGGCTACAGTGAATAACAGACAGAACTCAAATATGAAACCACGACTTCAGATTCTATGTCAGATGTTCTTTAGTGAAATCAATAGCTAAATGTTTTAAACAACCCTTAAAAATATCATAAGATTACACTGACAGGAATATCATTTAAAGGTCAGTACCTCAGAGCACAGCCTTCAGTATGGATTGCATCTCAATGTAAAGAAAACAAAAATCCTCACCACTGGACCAATAAACAGCATTCTTATTAACGGAGAAAAGATGGACATTGTCAAGGACTTCATTCTTCTTGAATCAACCATCAACACTCATGGAAGCAGCAGTCAAGAGATCAAACGATGTATTGCATTAGGCAAATGTGCTGCACAAGAACTTTTTAAAGTGTTGAAGAGCAAAGATGTTAGCTTGAGGACTAAGGTGCGCCTGACCCAAGCCATGGTATTTTCAATAACCTCATATGGATGCAAAAGCTGGACAGTGAATAGGGAAGACCATAGAAGAATCGATGCTTTTGAGTTATGGTGTTGGAGGAGAATGTTGAAAGTGCCACGGGCTGCCAAAAGAACAAACAGATCTGTGTAGGATGAAGTGCAGCCAGAGTGCTCCTTGGAGGCCAGGATGGCCAAACTTCTTCTCTCATACGTTGGACCAGTTGCTGGAGAAAGATATCATGTTTGGTAGGGTGGAAGGTCAGAGAAAAAGAGGAAGACACCCAGCGAGATGGATTGACAAAGTGGCAGCATCAATGGACTCAAGTGTAGCAACGATGGTAACGTTGGCCCAGGACTGGGCAGTGTTTCATTCTGCTGTGCATAGGGTCAGTATGAGTCAGTACCGACTCGATGGCACCTAACAACAACAACAACAACAACCTCAGGGATGGTGATGGTGGTCGTTGTGTGTCACCAAGTCACTTCCAACAGATAGTATAGGGTTTCTGAGGCTGTAAATCTTCTCAGGAGCAGACAACTTCATTTTTCTCTCAATGAACGACTGGTAGATTGGAACTGTGACCTTACATTCAGCATCCTAACCCGTAACCCACTACATTACCAGCGCTCTGTACCTCAGGGATTATTAAGTGCTACCCAGTAGGTTCCAACTCGTTGTTAAATGCTGCTGAGTCAGTTCTAACCCACAATGACCCTGTATAGGGTTTTCGAGGAGCATCTGGTGAATTTGAACTGTCGATTCAAACCAACTTTGCAGTCCAGCACATTAACCCACGTCCTATATAGGGTTTATAAGGAGTGATCAGTGAGCTTGAATCCCAGACTTTCAAATTGACCTTATGGTCCAGTGCATTATCCAGGATGGGGGCTGAGAATTAATTGGAAGGGGATATTAGTGACTTCGGGAAGAAGGGACTGTCCCCTGTTGTGATCATATAGTTGTGTACATATGCAAAATATCATGAACTGTGCATTTAAATGTACACACTTCACTATTTGTACCCATTGTCCAGCCCCCAACCCCTATCTTACATAACTGTCTTCATTGTGCATATGTAAGAATGTGATGTGTTCTTTTTCAAAACCAAGCCAAACCTATTACCATGAAGTTAAATCTCATAGGACAGAGTAGAGCTGCCCCAAAGGGTTTCCAAGGCTATAAACTCTTAGGGAAGCAGGCTGCCATTTCTTTCTCCTGCAAAGTGGTTAGTTAGTGTGTTTTTTAATTTTTATTTTTGGAACTTTTTGTCGTGAACTGAGTCAAGGTTTACAGAAAAGATCATCAGTTTTACATTCACTTTGTTTCATCTCAATGATTGCAATCCCTTCTATGAAATAACAGTTATCTCACTTCCTCCCTGTGGCTCTTATTTCCATTCAACCCTCCTTCCCAATCCTTCTGAACTTCCTATTTAGGTAAGCATTGTCCTTGGATCTTTAATGGTTGACCATTCCATGGTGTGCATATCTTACTGGTGTTGTTTTCCTCCCTATATACTTAGCTGGTAGGGTAGTGGTTATGAATCGGGCTGCAAACCGCAAGGTCAGCAGTTCAAAACTATCAGCTGCTCTGCGGGAGAGAAAGATAAGGCTTTCTGCTCCCGTAAAGATTTACAGCCTCGGAAACCCTGTTCATGGTCACTATGGGTCGGAACCGACTCAATGGCACTTAACAACAACAACAACGTACTTATCTACCACTTGGCTTAAAATTGGGCCGTGAGAATGAGTTCCTTTCTGACCTGGAGAGTAGTCAAGCGCCAAAGTCTTGGGTTCCTCCAGTCTCTTTCTGACTAGTAAGCCCAGCCTTTATATTATATTTTATATATATATATAATTTTCAGTTTTGTTCTCCATTTCTTCCACTCTATCCAGGATCTTTTAATGTGATTCCTTTCAAAACAGTCAATAGTGATAGTTGGGCCATCTGGTTCTTCTGGTCCCAGGATTATGGAGAACTGATGTTCATGTGTTCTATTAGTTCATTGGACTAATTGATTCCAAGCATTTGCAATTTTCATCACTTTCTTTCTTCCGCACGTGGAGAGATCAATAGTTGCCCCCTAGGTAGCCACTCATGAGCTTTTAATATCCCTGTCACTATTCACCAAAGCAGGATATAGAACACTGTCTTTGTGGACTGTTGTTATTGTTAAGGTCATTGAGTCAGTTATGACTCATAAGAATCCTGTGTAGGGCTTCTAAGGGGCAGTTGGTGGGTTTGAAATGCTCACCTTGCAGTTAGCAGTCCAGTGCTTATCCAACAGCAACACATCAGGACTCCATTTGTTATGGCAATTAACTATCATCGTCCTCAATTGCTTTTGTAGGGCTTATAAAATGTCAGGAGTCCTGGTGGCTAACTGCAAGGTCAGCGTTTTAAACCCACCAGCCCCTCCTCAGAAACCCTAGACTGAGTCAATATGAGTCAGAACCAACTTGATGGCACTTAACAACAACAATATCCTCATTTCTAAGGAGTATTCTGGCTGTACTTTTTTCAAGACAGATTTGTTCATTCTCCTGAAGTCCATGATATAGTCAATATTCTTCACCAACACCATAATCCAAACGTTTCAATTCTTCTCCAGTCTTCTTTATTCATTGCCTAACTTTTGCATGCACATAAGACCGTTGAAAATTCCATGGTTTAGATCAGGCACACATTAATCTTCAAAATGACATCTTTGCTTTTTAACACTTTAAAAGGGTCTTTTGCAGCAGATTTGTCCAATACAACACCTTGATTGATTCCTTGACTGCTGCTGCCATTGGCTTGATTGTGGATCCAAGTAAAATGAAATCCTTGTCAACTTCAAGAGGTTGCAATTACTTTCCAAGCAAGAAATCACCTTGGTGTGGTAATAGCTAACCATGGATACGATGAGGCCTATGGAATCTTCCAATCAGTTACTGTCGAAGAGGGATGAGAATAGGTGATAAGGTCTTAAACAGCCTTGAACATTTGCCGTAGGCAAACAGACACTAGATTTAAATAGCAGGAAATCAAAATGGTGGACCTGAGTAATACTTGTCTGGACCAACTTTATTTTAGGATCTAATACTCATTTTGATCTGTGGATGAGTTACTTGGGTGTTGTTTCTGGAAACCTTTCAAAGGTATGACGAGTTGTTTTTGTTTTGTTTTGTTTTTGCTACAGTGGATGGACCAAGTTCTGAGCAAACGCAGGTGCTGCTGCACGCCATTGAATTCAGTTCCACCTCATAGTGACCGTACTAGGGCTTGGTTTAGAGAAATACAGGATTTATGATGACAATAGCACTAATGGAGCCTCCTATTGAAAGCTAGAGTTGAATGGATGCTAATGCGATGGAAGATTAAACAACCTCTTTGAGTAATCTGAATAAATGTTTGTAAAAGATTAAAAAAAAAACAATAAAAAGAGGTTGCAATTAAGGGATTTATTTACCTAGAGCCACGAAGAAGCAAAGATTGAACTAAGTCTTACTCTGGGATCAGAGCTTACTCCTCTAGTCACAGGTTTTCATAGCTACTTAGTGTGTTGTTGTTGTTGTTAAGTGCCGTCGAGTCGGTTCCAACCCATAGCGACCCTGTACAGGGTTTCCGAGGGTGTAAATCTTTACGGGAGTAGAAAGCCTCATCTTTTTTTCCCACGGAGCGGCTGGTAGTTTCGAACTGTTGACCTTAAGGTTCGCAGCCCGATTCGTAACCACTACGCTACCAGAGCTACTGGGTTCCAGCTGCCTACTTGCCACCTGAACATCACACTGGCCTCTGATTCTGCAAGGAAGAAAAACAAGAAGAGAACATGCAGCATGACTTCAGCTTGTTTTTCTTTTCCTTCAAAAATGAATGTTTAAATATATAATGTAGTTATTTCTATATGTATATACAATATATCATATATGATATACTTTCTACACCTATAGTTGTTTGAGTCATTGACCAGTTCCAATTCATAACGACTTTGTATAGGGTTTTTGAGGAGTAACTGGTGGGTTTGAACTACTGACCTTGCAGTTAGCAGTCCAGTGCTTATACTGCAGCTCCATACCAGGACTCCTTTACATTGTTGTTGTTAAGTGCCTTTGAGTCCATTCCAACTCACAGCGACCTTGTATAGGGTTTCTGAAGAATGGCTGTTGGATTTGAACCACCGGTAGTTGTCATTTTCCTGGTGTTAGGCATTTTGTTAGGCATGTGCCATCTAAAATTCATTGTATACATTATTTATTAGTTTTATAGAAGTAGAAGTTCATAGACAATTATTGACTGACTTACTAACTTCCTGAGGACAGATGAGGGAGGATGCTTAACAGATGCTTAAGGGCTTTTTCTCTTGTCTCAGCAGACATCTTAAACCTAGTTTACTTTCATGGGTATAATTAGAATTTTTCCAACACTGAGATGGATGTTAATATTTCATTAATAAAGGAATAAACACTATAGGTGCTCTCTAATGAGGTACCATTCCTCTTGAAAGGATTATTCTCTTGCTTGATTTTCTCTCCTGAGTTTGTTTATTATTTTCCCTATTCTGATGCTCTAATTAGCAAAACCAGTTCCATCCAATTTCCTAAAAGAATGATCTCTCTGGAAGACAAGGAAAGCATCTGTATTCATTATCTGTTGCCTCCTCAGTAATCACCTCAAGGCTAAGGCTTAAAATAACAAACATATATCTCACACAGGAATTGAGGAAAGGAATTTCTCAGGGTCAGGAATTGGGGAGTGGCTTAGCTGGGAGGTTGTACTGTCTCACACAAGTTATAGTCATCTCAAGACTTGACCAGGATCAGAAAATTCACTTTTAAGCTCACTCACCAGGGTCTTGGCAAGCCTTGGTTCCTTGCTGACTGTTGGTTGGAGGCTTCAGTTTCTCACCAGGTAGGCCTCTCCATAGGACTGCTCACCACATGGCAATGTGTTTCCCTCAGAGGAAATCATCTGAGGGTGAAGAGTTGAGAGGGTAGACCAAGGAGAACCAAGATAGAACTACAGTCTTGTTTGATCTAAGCTTGGAAGGGAAATGCTATCTTTCCTGCTGCGTGTTTTTGGTCACACAGACCAAAATGTCAGAGGAGACTAGACAGAAGTATGAATACAAGGAGGCAAGGTCATGGGGGCCATATTGGAAGGGGTTACAACAGCATCTAATCAGCAATTACTTCCTCCGCAACCTACTCTTACTCATGAAGTTCCGTAGAAACAAAGAAATCACAGGTTTTTTTGTTTGTTTGTTTTACTTTTTATTGTGAATTTACAGAGCAGATCATCAGTTTTCCATTCAACAAGTCATATATTTTGCTTCATTACAATGATTGCAATCCCCTCCATGTACCTTCAGTTAGTTAACAGTTGTTGTTGTCAGGTGCCATCGAGTCGGAACCGACTCATAGCGACCCCATGCACAGCAGAACGAAACAATGTCTGATCCTGGGCCAACCTCACTACT
>NW_006408524.1:26115436-26116609 GCF_000296735.1 Chrysochloris asiatica
AGATGGTCTCTAAATTCAGGTGGGATAAATTCAAGGTCATACTTTGGCTCTCGTGGGCTTGTTTTCATTTCAGCTTCAGTTTGAATTTGCATATCAGTATTTACCTCTATTTCCTTTAACTCTTACACTACTTCTTGTGTCTTCTGCTACCTTCATCTTTCCTCTGCCAGCCTCCCTCTTGTTGTATATTATATGCCCATCACCCATGTTAACATCTGTCTACCCTCTAGCCTGTGAATAATTCTGTCACCCCTACTTCCAGTAACCACCAATATTTGATTTAGCAAGAAACTCTTAACTTTTTAAACGAGTGATATCGTACAATATTTGTCTTTTTGTGATTAGCTAACCTCACCCACCATAATGTTTTCCAGGTTCATTCATGTGAGGTTTTTCGCAGATTCATCAACTTTATGTAATATTCCATTGTGTGTATGTATGAAAGTTTATCTAGCCCTTCTCCTGTTGATGTACCTTTTGGCTATCTCTACTGTTTTGTTATTATAAATAGTGCAATTCTTCTGTTGTTGTTAGGTGTGGTCAAGTTGATTCCAACTAAGAGCATCTTTATGCACAATAGAACGAAACATTGCCCGTTCCCATGTCATCCTCACAATCAATGTTAACATGAGTCCATTGCTGCTGCCATTGTGCCTATCCATCTAGTTGGGGGTCTTCTTCTTTTTCAAGGATCTTCCATTTTTTTTACCATAATCTTCTTCCCCAGGGACCGATCCCTCCTGACAATATGTTCAAAGTATAGGAGACAAAGTCTTGCCATCCTGGTTTCCCAGGTACATTCTAGCTGTACTTCTTCCAACACAGATTTTGTTCTCCTAGTAGTCCATGGTACTTCTAATATTCTCCTCCAACACCATAACTCAAATGCATCAATTCTTCTATGGTCTTCCTTATTCACTGTTCAATGTTCACATGCATATGAGACTATTGAAAATACCATGGCTTAGGTCAGGCACACTGTAGTCCTCAAGCTGACTGACATCTTTGCTCTGAACACTTTAAAAAGAGGCCTTTTGCAGCAGATATGCCTAAGGCAATATATCATTTGATCTCTTGACTGTTGCTTCCATGAGTTGATGGTGAATCCAAGCAAAATGAAGACTTTGACAACCTCAATTTTCTCTCCACTTATCATGATAATTATTTATTGGT
>NW_006408524.1:26118689-26119745 GCF_000296735.1 Chrysochloris asiatica
ATCCTCAAGAAATAAGAGCTGGGATACAACTAGATATATGCACACCTGTGTTCATCACAGCACTATTCACTGTTCACAATACCATT
This sequence comes from Chrysochloris asiatica, assembly GCF_000296735.1. NCBI lineage: Eukaryota > Metazoa > Chordata > Mammalia > Afrosoricida > Chrysochloridae > Chrysochloris > Chrysochloris asiatica. The sequence goes on from NW_006408524.1 coordinate 26,118,776, forward strand.
TTTAAAACAATGAACTTACTATTTAAATTCTCTGAGGATTGTAAAGGTACCTATGGTTTTCCAAACCCATTTGTAGAGGCGTATGTTGTGCAGGAAGTAGAAATTTCTTTCCTCTCTGTGGTGCTTAATTGGCATTGTCCTATATTCTCTGTTGTGCTAATCTGACATTTAGACATCGTACATAACACACTGCTTCGAAGTTGTATTCCATTGCTGCTCTGTATTTCTCAATTGAAGTAACTAACTTCATATGAAATTCCTCCAGTTCTCTACTTAAAGGGCTTCTGACATTAGATGGTTCCCTCCTCCCCAAGACTTCCCACCTGGATATTCATAATTATGACACATTTGCATAGTCTTTGTTTTACTTGAATACAAATTCACATACAATAGAAAAGAAGCACACATATCAATGTGGATATTTGAATGAGTATAACAATGCAGCAATCTAATTTACTCACAAAATTACTGATGCTGAATCAAAATTTCTAATAGTTAATTTACACTTTAACTTAAAAATCTATGGAAAGTATTTACCACTAATATTCAACAAAAATGCGTTTTAAGAGGTAAAAGATCATGAGAAAAATAAAAACACTTTTGCTCTCATGTTACGTTATATGGTCCTAAGCATTTGGTTTCTCAATAAAGGATACCAATGTTCAATGAAGTCTGTTAATTATGATGGTAGTAAAAGGAGCTCTGGTAGCGTGGTTACGAATCGGGCTGTGAACCTCAAGGTCAGGAGTTCGAAACTACCAGCTGCTCCGCGGGAGAAAGACGAGGCGTTCTGCTCCCGTAAAGATTAACAGCCTATGAGTCAGAACCGACTGCACGACACATAACAACAACCAATGAAATCTTAGGCAATTGCTCTTTACAATGAGAAAAAGGAGCCTATAAATAGAAGTCAACATTTTATTTGATTATTGATTTGGCTTTCTCTTCTTTCCTTCCTAAGATTTTTGTA
>NW_006408524.1:26119933-26131044 GCF_000296735.1 Chrysochloris asiatica
AATAACAACAGTAGGCCTGGGAAGCACAGTTGGTACTGTAGGCCTCTGTGAATTCCTTCCTCTGCCTTCACACTAACGAAGGAGCGAACTTTGTCTCAGGTCTGGAGTCTTGTCTAACGGCTGAGAGTTTGCTGCTTTCTACACTGGGCTCCGTGTAGCAGGTTACCTCACTGAAAAATGAAATGACCTACACTCATCATCCACCTTTAGCCTTTATTTCACTCCCTACATTCCTACTTTCCTCATTAACTTTATTTCTTTCTTTTCAATTTGGGGCCCACTTTATTTCTGAAAGAGTGTCTATGAAAAACAAAACAAAACAAAACTCATGTCCTAAATATCATCCCCTCCAAACCAAACCAATTCACTGCCATTGAACAGATCCCAACTCATAGCGATTTTATAGAGAGTTTCCAAGGCTGTAAATCTTTATAAGAGCAGAAAACCTCACCCCTCTCCCACAGAGTGTTTGGTGGACTTGAACTGGCAAGCAGTTAGCCTACAGTGCTACCAGGGACACTTCTGTCCTGGTGAAGTTCTGTGGAGTCAGTTCTGACTCATAGCAACCCTGTCTAGGTTTTCCAAGGAGAGGCTGCTGAGTTTGAACTGCCAGCCTTGTGGTTAACAGTCCAGGGCTTATCTTATAGCATCCTACCAGGACTCTTAAATTGTCTTAATTAAATCCTCATTAACTTTCATAACTTCATTGCCCCTTCATTCAACCAAAATCCAGCAGAGATAGAGTAGGGGAAGATGCCATGGGTTTTCTGCTGTAGTCTCCACCCTCAACATTCAATCATCAACAGGTCCCAACAATCTCTATCTATCTCTGCCCTCAACAAACAGTTTTTTATTCCCTCTGTCTTTACCACGCCCATCCCCCATTGCAATACAAACACACCTGCAACACAGTACAGGTCATCCCCGACTTACGACATATTCCACTTATATTGAACTGCACTTAGGACTGTCTATTTTTGCATTTTTCTATATTTTTGTGTATCTTATAATCAGTAATATGTATTGCATACAATGTTGCACCATGTAATTTGCTGATGCTATCATTTGTTGTTGTTAAGTGCATTTGAGTAGATTCAACTCATACCAAACTTGTATAGGGTTTCTGAGCTGCAGCTGAGTTTGAACCACTAACCTTGCGATTCAAACCGACCTTATGCTTGAGTACTTACCCTACAGTGCCACACCAAGACTCCTACTATAACTTTATATGTAATGTTTCCAACCTCCAAGGACAAATAAAAATTGGATTTATGAAGATAATGCTAACAAAAGGCTATAATAATGAAAATGTTTAACAAAAGAAAAAAAATAGGTATTCTGCTTGGGAGGTCTGGTGTGACACTATAGGATAAGCACGTGACTGCTAACTGCAAGGTTAGTGGTTCAAAGCCACCAACCGTTCCTCAGGAACTTTATAGAGGGTTGCTGTGAGTTGGAAGCGACTTGACGGCACTTCACAACTTAGGTTAGAAAGGATCCCTGGTAGCATTGTGGTTTATCAGTTGGGCTGCTAACTGCAAGGTCAGCAATTGGAACCTATCAGCTATTCCATGGAAGAAGGATGAGACTTTCTGCTCCTGTCAAGATTTAAAGCCACAGACACCCTATGCAGGGTTGCTATGAATTAGATTCAACTGGATAGCCACCACCACCCCTTAGGTTAGAACTGACTATAACAGAGTCATGGAAACAGAATCCTGTCAAAGGTGGAGACTATCTGTATTCACTGCATACGATGCCTCCAACTCGAAACTCAGTCTGGCCTCCTCGTGGTGGTCATATCCGACACAGCTACTGCCGGTCTTCCTACCACCACAGAACTCATGTCCTCACTTACAGTGATGGGTACTTCCTCACTTACAGACAGCTTAGTCCAACACTCCTGTGTGTCTTCTCCCACAGACTAAACCTTAGCCTCAAAGCAATAAGCATTAGGAAAATACTAAAGTCAGGGACTGTGATAAGCATTTCATACATACCAGTGATCCTCAACCAGAGACAATTTTGCCTCACAGAGAGATTTGGCAATGTCTGGAGATGTTTTTAGTGTTCATGACTGGGTCTAGGGGTGCTACTGGTATCAAGTGATTAGATAAGGCTGATGCTTAACATCCTACAATGCACAAGGTGGCCCTGACAATAAAGAATCATGGCCAAGAATGTCAATAGTGCCGAAACTAGAAGCCATGATATACAGTCTCATTTAGTCTTCACAAAGGCCCTGCAAGGAATTTACTATCCTCCTTTTTCCGATCAAGAGCTTTCCTTCCCTCAGTTTCCTCTTCCAGCAGCTGAGCAAGTGGTGGAGCTGGAATTTGCACTCTGCATTGTCTGTCTTGGAAGGTTGTGCTCTTTTATTCTACCGCTTCATGCCTGGCACAGGTGTCTACTACCAACTGTCAGTCGGGAACCGCTACAGCAGAACTGAGCATGCTCCATGTCTGCACTGTTCTAACCGCAGGTTCTCATCTAGTAGTGGGTTGTACATGAAATTAGTGGTGCTTTGGAACCAGCAAAAGACAACAACAACAATAATAATAATGAAAGACAAAACAATTAGAAAATACCAGAATACACTCTATGTAGAAATGTTGACTGGTGAAAGTTTATTTTCAGACATGTGTGTGGGAATGTATATACTCGTATACTGGAGGACATTGTAAAATGTTATTTCCTATGAAAATCAATCATCAAATGAATTTTTTTGAGAAACCTGCTTTATGCAGTTGTAGAATTGGGGGTAATTTGAGTAATCCATTAAGAAATGTTCACTTAACCACAATCCCTGAGAGCACATGACTTAATGCATCTTAAATCTCCCGTGGCGGGTAGGAAAGAAAAGATAGGATTGGGTTAATTATGTACTAGAAACACTATCTCCCTGGTAATCATTCATTCATCAAATATTTACTAAGCATCTGCTCTGGGCCAATCCTAGGCAGTAAAGATATGGTAAAGAACAAAGCAGTTAAACTCTAATGGAGTGTGTGTTCTGGTGAGGGGAAGCAGGCAACAAGTAATTAGACAAAGAGAAGAAATAACCCACTTAATAGATACCGTACTCTGTTTCAGAGCTACTGTCTGCATGGCACCTGCTCTCCCAACGCTCCAGTCGGTCTTTGTATTTACAGGCGAGACACTGGTTTCTAACGAATCCAATTCCCATCTCCCTTCAATGCAGTGATCCGCTTCAGCACACTCAGAGTTTAGAAACTGGAACATTTTTTAAATAAAGAGGGCTGGGACTGAGTGAAATAGGGTAACGACATACTCCTCTGAACTCCACTTTTGCTAGAGTTTTCAAAATACTGTGAAAATCTCCTGAGCAGCTCTGAAGAAATGACAAGGCACTATGGGGTGTTAGCTCCTTGATTACAATATTATATCGTCAAGCAATGTATCTTGCTTCTAATTTGTTTTATTGGATAGTAGGTAGATTGGGGGGTGGGGGGCATCCAGTTTATGTTTATAGAAGTTGTACTTCCTGGACAATGAATTTTGTATGTAGCAGCAGCTAAGCTGTGGATTACTGGCATGGCATGGAATCAATAATCAGACTAGTGCTTCCTTTGTTGCTATGGTATAGGTTACACTTACATATATTATCAGATATTATTAGTAATTGTACCAGATGTCATATACATGCATGAACTGTATGTTTAAGGACAGAAGTATCCAATTTGTGAAGTTGGTTGTAGTTTTTGTCCATGGAAAGTATGAGCATTGCAAAGAAGCAACCTGTGAACTTTGGTGGAAATGGCTGTAGGGGCACATGGATGTACCTGGCCCTTCAGCAGATGACTGGCTGAGATTTCATTCATATCTTCATCAGATGGTTCATGAGAGATAACTGTATTTGCTAGATATGGAGGCTAAAGCATCGGACAAGACACAGTGTTGCCGCCAAGGAGTTTATAAAGAGAATTTAGGCAGATAAACTGGTAATTAAAATACCATGACATAAGCAGAATGAGAAGGCACTCATGGAGGAAATCTTAGAAATGTAGAAAGTGATTGTTGTTATTAAGTGTTGTTAAGTGTTGAGAGTCAGTTCCAACTCATAACATCCCTGTAGAGGGTTTCCGAGGAGCAGTTGGTGAACTTGAACAGCCGACCTTGCAGTTCAAACCAATCTTTTGGTTTGGTGCTTTATCCTACAGTGCCACATCAGTATTCCAGAAGACAACTGAGGGCAAGAAAAGGTATTAAGAAAAGGAGAAAGCAAGAAAAAGGAAGAAATCAGAAAATAGCAGAACAAATTTAAGAATAGACTATATGAACGCACTGAGGGGCACCAGGTGGCCTCCAGTGTACCAGAATACATGTCATTCCAATAGACTCATTATCAGGACACTGTTAAAGTGAAATCTTCTACAGGAATGGGGAAAGAGGGCAAAGCCATCCCTTCACATACCTGTTTAACTTGGTAAAATAATCCACAGTTCTGAGAGGATGGGGAACAGGACAAATGGGTTTTGAAGAATGTTGCAGAAGAAAAGAAAAACAATAGTTTTAAGCCAATTTTAGGTCATGGAGTTCTTTGAGAATATGTTACAACTCTGGATGGTTTTCCTGCAACAACAAAAAGACACATAAACATAGACCATAAAGTTTTGCATTAAATTTCTCAAGGCTTCTGTCATCAACAGGTTAAGAATTCCTGGTGTAAATCATAGGTACTTCCCAGAGGAGCACACACGAGGAGTCTCTGGTCAGCTGGGGGAGCCAGTGAGGGACAAAGGGATTTTCTGGAAGAGATAAGGAGGAACTCAAAAAGAAATGTCACACTGCCCAAATACTGGCCCTGGAAGGTAATGGTACACTATGAGAAAAGAAACTATGCTGTGTTGATAATGTAAGGTAAAGATTCATCACCATTGTTTGACAAGAAAGGCTTTATCTACGTACCTTAATCTTGTAGAACAAATCAGCAAATTTCTGCCTTCCGTAGCCAAACCCGGCCATCTGGCCTGTTGTTTGTGTGACTCAAAACTAAGAATGTTTTTTACATTTCTAAATGAGTGGGGGTTGAAAAACAACAAAAGAACAGTATTTCATGACATGTGAAAATGATAAATTCAAATTGCAGTATCCATAAATAAACTGTTATTGGAACACAGTTATAGCATTCCTTCTCATATTGTCTGAGGCTGTGCAGTAACCAAGGGTAGTCACAACCAACACCCTCTAGCCCAAAAAAGCCTAATAGAGGTCGTACGCAATCCTTTACAGAAACCCTTTACCAATCTGTTTTAGAATAATGCTATTGTTCTTAAGTGTCATTGAATCTGTTCTGACTCTTAGTGACCATTTATATGGTTTCCAAGAAGTGTCTGGTGGGTTTGAACCACTGATCTTGTGGTTCACAGTCCAGTGCTTATTCTACAGTGCCACACCTGTGACCTAAAAAAACCTAAGCGATCATGTAAATGATTTGCTGCTGATTCTCATAAATACAGATTCTTATTTATACACAAGAGAATTTGAAAAAGATCTCCCCTTTGACTTTTTTTTTTTAAGGTTTTTATTGTGGATTGAGTGAACATTTACAGGGCAGATCATCAGTTTTACATTCAACAAATCATGCACCTTGTTTCATTACAATGATGATAATCCCCTCCACGTACTCTATCAGTTAACAGTATTTCTCTCTATCTTCTTTAGCTTTTTTTTTTTTTACTGTTCACAGTAAACTTTATTCATTTTGTAGCAAATTTAAAATAGCATACATTTGAAATGTATTCTGAAATTTCCTGTAAACCAAACATGCTGAATTCATGTTACAGATTTAATCTTCAAAGCATACTGTTTCATGAATCCTCTCAAGACCTCTTTTATTTTTAAGTTTTTATTGTGAGGTTTACATTCTCCTCTGACTTTTATATTAATCTTTAGAGAAAACATCACTAAAGCTAAGAGAATTTTTTTTTTTTTTAATGTTATAAAGCTTCATGTTGTTAAGTGCCGTTGAGTTGGTGCTAACTCATAGTGACCCTATACAGGGTTTCAGAGGAGCTGCTGATGGGTTTGAACCGTCGTCCTTTCAGTTAGCAAGCAGTCCAGTGCTTATACTACAGGATCACACTGATGTTGTTGTTGTTAAGTGCTGTTGAGTCGGTTCCAACTCATAGCAATCCTGTATGAGGTTTCCGAGGAACTGCTGGTGATTTGAACCACCAATCCGCAATTCAGACAAACTTGCAATCAAGTGCTTATCCTACAGCGCCACATCAGGACTCCATAAATCTACACTATTAATATGGAGTGAACCCTTCCTTAAAGTACAGGGGGAAATAGATGATGTAAAAACTTTGAGATGAGATTTTATAGTTACCTCACTCCTCCTTCTACCACCTTAACAGAATTGTCTGCTCACTTGTTGGAATTTATAGTTGGCTAGTGGCACTGTGGGTTAATGCGCCAGACTGCAAAGCCGTTTGAACTGCAAGGTCAGTGGTTCAAACTAGCCAGTCCTTCCTCAGTTAAGTCAACGGCATTTAACAACGTAACAATAATTGAGTCAATTCCAACTCATAGCAATCCTCTAGGAGAGAGTAACAATGCTCTTTAGGGGTTCTGAGACTAAATCTTTATAGGAAGGCACAGACAGCCTTATCTTTCTCCTGCAGAGCAGCTGGTGGGTTTGAACCACCAATCTTACAGTTAGCAGCCCAAGACTTCAATACAATTATATTTATTTTCACATTCTTAGCATTTTCCATGCTCCAAATCAGAGTAATCTGAAGACCAGTTTTGTTTTGTACATGGGCGTGGAACAAAGGTTGCTTCTAAGATTTAATTTACTAATTTAGTATGAGTCCTTTTTCTGAGCAGGAAATGTGATTTCTCCCAGGAAAAATCCTTTCTAATTCTAACAACTCTTTTATGATTTACAATCTTCCAACTCAAGAGTCTTTATCTTAAAGATATTTGTTTCCTTTATTTGGTGCATGGGAATTTGTGTTTGAATATTAAACTGCTTGTTTTTTTGCTACAGAAGAATAAATAGACAATAATAAACTAACATGTCAGGTTAGAAGAAATTATTTTTTAAATTCACCAGCTTGTTTTAGTAATTTATTTTAGAGTTCGTCTTTAGTTTACTTCATACATGGCTTTGCAATTTGATTTTGGAATTTAGTAAGAGCACTTTGTTTGCTGGAGAGCAAGGAAAATCCAGTAAAAATCAATCAGTAAGAAAAAAAAAACAAAAAACAGGTCATAACCCCACTTTTCATTGAAAACCTGCCAAAACTCTGGAAGGGTCTGGGAGGTGCATTTTAGTCTGATTTATTTCTCTTGACTGACACTCGGGTTTTCAGTCTGTAGGAAACTACTACCACCCTTGTTGTTGATGTTAAGTGCGGACTCTGACCCATTGCGACCCTGTGTAAGGTTTCTAAGGAGCAGCTGGTGAGCTTGAACCATCAACCTTGCAGTTCAAACAGCTTTGCAGTCTGGCGCATTAACCCACAGCGCCACACCAGGACTCCACTCCTACTCTGTTGTTGTTGTGAAGTGCTGTCGAGTCAGTTCTGACCCATAGCGACCCTGTGTAGGGCTTCTGAACTATTACCCTGTTGTTGTTGTTGTTAAGTGCCTTCGAGTCGGAGCCGACCCATAGCGACCCTGTACAGGGTTTCCGAGGGTGTAAATCCTTACGGGAGTAGAAAGCCTCATCTTTCTCCCGTGGAGCTGCTGGTAGTTTCAAACCACTGACCTTAAGGTTCGCAGCCCGATTCGTAACCACTACGCTACCAGAGCTCCTTACCCTAGGAGAGTGAAAATTACTAGTAGCCTAGGAGAATAAGAACAATCTGAAAAACAAAACAAACCCATTGTCATCCAGCCTATTCCGACTCATGGCAACATCTTGTGTTACTGATTTCTTGGTTGGTAGAAACTAGTGGAACCTCTGAAACTGTGGCCCTTTAGATCTGGAACTAACTTCATTCAGCCAAACAATAGAAAGGTCTGTAAGGGAAACAATAACACTAGTGAGTATACACACCTAAGAATAATCAACCATTTGAAATCAAAAGGGCAGTATCTACCCAAAGACAAAGTTCAGAGTGGTTGGGAAGTAAGGGGGTCTAGAAACAGGAAACACAGGGAAGAAGCGAGCTACATGATGTTACATAGAGGGAACCACAACCGGTGAGATGGAACAAAATGTGTATACATTGTTGAACGGAAAATGAATTTTCGGCTTTTAACCTTCACCCAATTCACAATAAAACGTTTTTGTGTTGTTTTTTTTTTTTTTAAATAAAGACTGTGGTGCTGTGGGGTAATGTGCTGGACTGCAAAGTCGGTTTGAACAGCAAGGTTGAGGGTTCAAGCCTACCAGACACTCCCAGAAACCCTATACAGGGTTGTTAGGGGTCAGAACTGACTCGACGGCACTAACAAAAACAAGGTACAACTATTGGTCTCTCCCCCATCTGGAGCAAAGAAGAATGAAGAAAATCAAAGCTGCAGGGAAACAATGAGTCTAACGGACTAACAGACTGTTCAAACATTGCATTCCACAACCCTGAGACCAGAAGAACTAGATGGAGTCCACCAACCGCTACCAACTGCTCTGAAAAGGATCGCATTAGAAAGTTTTGGATAGAGTAGGAGAAAAATCTGGAAAACAACTCAAAATCATAAAAAATACTAGGCTTACTGATTGGATAGAGACTGGAAATACCCCAAAGACCACGTCCCTTAGTTACCCTTTATGTCTGAAACTGAGCTTGCTGGATTGGCTCACTTTTCAGCCAAACGATAGACAGGTCTATAAGGGAAACAGTAGCACTTGATCTGTAAGCACCCCCTTAGAATAATCAATCATTTGAGATTTGTAAAAGGAGAGCGTTTAACTAAGGGTAAAGTTCAGAAGAATTAGGAAAAAAAGGAGAAATGGAAACAGGGAACAGCGAGAGGAAATGGTGTAAGGGATGTCACAATATGAGGATTTCAATCAATGACATGAAACAAAATGTATATGAATTATTTAATGGAAAATTGATTTGCTCTGCAAACCTTCACCCAATTCACAATAAAAGTTTAAATAAATAAAGACTGCTGCCTCCTTCTGTCACTCTGGGTGCTGCTTAGTTGATCATTCAGAGCAGACCTGGTACTTCTTTTTGAAGCAGCAGCTGAGGGGACTCCTGTGCTCTCCATGACCAACAAAAAACCCAAGGAAGGAGTCACGACTGAGAACAACAATCATATTAACTTGAAGGTGTTAGGCCAGGATGATTCTGTGGTGCAATTACGATTAAGAAGCATACACACCATTTAGCAGACTAATGGAAGCCTATTGTGAACACCAGTGCTTGTCAATGAGGCAGATCAGATTTCAACTTGATGGACAGCCAAACAATGAAACAGACACACCTGCACATTTGGAATTGGAGGATGAAGTTACAATAGATGTGTTCCAGCAGCAGACAGGAGGTGTCTTCGAAAAAGGGGCCTGCTACGTTAATCCAGAACTTTGTTCCTACCAACCAAGAATACATACTCATTTAGAAAAACACAATTTACTTCTACCACATTCTGACTATTACAGTATAGTTTTCTCTGTTCTTTCATTTTTCCCCTTTCCCACTCTTTTATTGTACATTAAGTAACTGGTTCATGTGCACAAGCATATTGCTTTTGCTCTTTTCCTGCTAAATGGCCAATGGTGTGTTTTGATCAACATCAAGTAGAAATGGTATGGGGAAAAATACTGGTTCTGTAAGAAATCCCCCCTTTCTCCATTAGTGGCATGCTCATTCAGCTCTTATCTTTATACTTCAGTAAGCTGTTTACTCTCATTATTTAACAATGAAAAACAAAACAAAACATAAAAAATACTTGCATACCTTGTTCCGTGTTGTAGAATTTTAATGTTTTCTATATATCATTGTAAAACCAAGGACAATTTTATAATTGTTTTGTACAGAGCTGTTATGTATTGAGCAATTTTTGTTAAAGTAGGCAAAAAATTACTCTAAAAGAAGTGAATCCTAGATAAATTTCCCTTCAAGTTAAGCATCTATTGCTTAAATAAACTTGTTTAAAATGAAAATAAACAAACGAACCCAAGGAATGAAAAGATAATGGAATTTTTCCATGAACTTTTTGAAGTCACCTCATATTTTGGGGAGGCACAACTCAATATACAGTATTCCACTCATTGCTCCTCCAAATTTATGTCTTTCCTATATGCAAAGCACATCCATCCCACCAGACCATCCCCAAATCCTTAAATAAACTCCAAATCCAAATTCTCATTTGCTGAATCATCTAAATCAAATATGGGTGAGATGTTAAACATAATCCATCCTGGGGCAAAATTCCTTTTCAACTGTGAGCTTGTGAAATCTGTAAGTTATCTCTTTCCAAAGTACAGTGGTGGAACCAGCACAAAATGGGCAATTTCCATTACAAATGGGAGCCATTAGAGGAAGAGAAAGGATAATGGACACCAAGCAAGTCCAAAACACAGCAGAACAAGTTACATAACTCTCAAGGCCTGATTCCTTTGTTCTCTGAGTTCACCTGGGCAATGGCATCACCTGCCAGACTCTGAGTGTTGGCCATGTTCTCTGGATTCATGTTAAATAGACAAAAAATTGAAGTTATAAAACAGTCCATTTTTCTCAGATCCACAATCAACACTAATGCAAACAACAATTAAGAATTCAAATTATGGGGGAAAAAAAGAATTCTAATTATGTATTGGATGAGACAAATTAGCTGCACAAGAGCTCCTTAAAGTGTTGAAGAAAAAGTTTACCAGCTTGAGAACTAAGGTGTGCCTGACCCAAGCGGTGGTGTTTTCAATAGCCTCATATTCATGTGAAAGTTGGACAACGAATAAGGAAAATCTTGGAAGAATTGATGCATTTGAGCATTGGAGAAGAATATTGATGGTACCATGGTCTGTGATGGAAGAAGTAGAGCTGAAGGGCTCCTTAGAAGCTAGAATGGTGAGGCTTCGTCTCTCATACTTTGGGCATGTTGTCAGAAGGAACCAGTCCCTGGAGAAGAACATCATGCTTAGTAAAATGGAAGGTCAGTGAAGAAGAGAAAGACACTCCCCCCCC
>NW_006408524.1:26131977-26133730 GCF_000296735.1 Chrysochloris asiatica
GAACTCTGCTGCCACATCCCTTCCACAACCACTTTGTGAGTGCCTTGAAATGTAAGAGCACCCTCAAGATTTTTACCTTCAGGTTCCAACAACTGCACTATTTCTTTTTACAAATACTATAATTCCACAATGCCCTGGAGATAACAGATCATTTTAGTTCACATGAAGACACGAGAGAATGGCTCAAACAAATGACCAATATGCAGAGTCAGAAGACCTTTCTGAGGAAGAAAAGTTAATGAAACTAACTGAAAAGAACTCAAAAGAATGACAATTAGGTACCTTCAAAGGATCCACAGAAAGATCAAGGAAAGGAAAGAGATGTGAAGCAATGGAAGCATGAATTAGTGAACTTGAGAATAAATTTCTCAATAACAGTATGCTAGAAAAACAATCAGAAAAAAGAATGAAAAAAATTCCAAAGAAAGCCTAAGTTATGTGGGACACCATGAAAAGGAACAACTTAAGGGTGACTGGAATTCCAGAATAGGAAGGGGCAAGCACAAAGAAAATTGTCAAAGAGTTGTTGGAAGAAAACTTCCCTAACATCATGAAAGACAAGAAGGTAAGCATAGAAGAAGCTGAATAAACCCCAAACACTAGAGCAAAAGAAAATCACCAAAACATATCTAAAACAAATTTTCCAAAGTCAAAGAAAGACAAGGGGAAAATCCTGAGAGCAGCTCAGGAAAAATGAAAAGTTACTTATAAAGAAGAACCAAAAAGACTAAGCTCTGATTTCTCAGCAGAAACCATGTAGGCAAGAAGGCAATGGAATGACATATGCAAAACTCTGAAAGAGAAACAGTACCAAACAAGAATCATACACCCAACAAAGCTGCCACTCAAATACAATGGTAAAATTAGGACATTTTCTGATACACAGAAATTAAAGGAATTTGTAATAGCAAAACCAACTTTACAAAAAATTCTTAAGAGTATTCTTTGTACTGAGAACCAACAACATCAAACAACCTGAGATTACCATACCTGACACCACCCAAAACTCAATCCACATATGTTGTTGTTGTTGTTGAGTGCCATCAAGTCGGGTCTGACCCATAGCGACCCTGTACAGGGTCATATAGACATATTTAAAGTAACACAATCCTACAAGACTAAAAACAGGGAACCAGAGATGTCACTGTATAATGAAGTCAACTACAAAGCAAAAAGAGGGAATAGTGTAGATATAGAACTTCCAAATAGCAAGGAAGTCAAGTAGATTTCAAGATAAAACAGCCTGTTTTAAGCAGGGAAAAAATTCAAAAATTACAGAGTAACTTTAAAGAAAAATAATACACCTGCACATCAAAATTAAAAAAAGAGTAAAATAAAAAAGACTTGGTAAACATTAACACAACAGAAATGAAAATAACAAGAAAACCCACAAACAAAATGAACTCAGCTCAAAAGATTATGTGGAACAAAGAAACCTGCAGCACCTCAAAAAAACACAGAGAAATGACAACGTTCATTCATACCTATTGATAAATATATTGAATGCAAATGCATTAAATGTACCAGTCAAGAAATATGAAGAGCAGAGTGGATAAGGAAACAGAAGCTTTCAATACATTGTCTAGAAGAGACAAGACAGCCTAAATATTTGTACAGTTAGTCTTGTTATTACAGTTTCCTTGTGTATAAGAATGGTTACACTTTGACACCTACACACAATGGAATACTAAAAAGCATTAATGAATAATGATGACTCTGTGAAAACACCTCATAGCATGATTGAACCTGGAAG
>NW_006408524.1:26135330-26136529 GCF_000296735.1 Chrysochloris asiatica
CCACACTTAATCCTCTTAGTGGTTTATCACATAACTGCCAAACTACTGAGAATCATGACCCAGTCAAGTTCACACAGATTTTGTGGGGTGCTGTAGAGCATGAAATCTGAAGTCTTTTTGACTGTGAATGACTCCAACCTAACAGAGCTTCATTCCATCTTATGCCTCCGCTCAAGTGTTCACATGTCAATTTTTCTAAGTACCTCATGCAGCTCTGACAGCTGAATTTCCAAAGTTAGAAACAGTATATTTAAAAGTAGATTTGGGGATCACTTCCTCCAGCCAGCCCTTGAAGAAACACTCCTGGACAAACCCCTCAATAGTCACCTGGTTGTGATGTCATACTAAGAGAGCCTCGGACTAAGCTGTCCTGTCTATAATATAGTACCCTCACTGCTTTTCATAGACTTGACCTGTATATATGATGATGCATGGCTGCTGTCCACAGTCATGGTTGTGGGAGGAGATTCCTTTATTCTCTGTATCCTAAAAAAGGGAACCACATGGAGCTAGAACTTGGGAAACCATCATGGCACCTATGATTGTCTTTGTTGGGTGATCTGTGTTTGTCTCTGTCTTGCGTTTTCTCTTGTTTAAGAGTTTATATAATATTTATATTTTTGAAGATGGGGTCTCTTTTTACTCCTAGGTCCGGGGACACAATTCAATCTACGACACCGTACATGTATGCATAGTGTATTCTATGTGCATTATAGATAAGAATGCTCATGATGTTAACAGCAAAACCTACAAAGCTGGGAAATAGCTGTATCACTCCTGATTTGGCCCCTACTAAAAATAATAGGTAATCAGAATTTTGACTTCTGGTGTGGCACTATAGGATAAGCACTGGACTGCGAACCACAAGGTCAGTGATTCAAACCCACAGCTGATTCTTGTAAACCCTATATAGGGTTGCTATGAGTTGGAACCACCTCAATGGCACTTAACAGAAACAACAATCAGAATTTGGTACTCAGAAGTGGCAGTGTTGCTCTAATACATAACTAAGAACTGAAAGCAATTTTGGGATTGGGTAATAGGTAGAGGCTGTAAACATTTTAACCTGCCTATTAGAAGGAGCTCTGGTAGCGTAGTGGTTACGAATCGGGCTGTGAACCTCAAGGTCAGCAGTTTGAAACTACCAGCTGTTCTGCAGGAGAAAGATGAGGCTTTCTGCTCCCATAAAGATTTACAGC
>NW_006408524.1:26137799-26147308 GCF_000296735.1 Chrysochloris asiatica
TATCCCACCTGAATTTAGAGATTACCTGAAGAACAGATTTGATGCATTAAACACTGAAGACCGAAGACCAGAAGAGTTGTGGGATGACATCAAGAACATCAAACAGGAGGAAAGCAAAAGGTCAATAAGAAGAAAAGAAAGAAAGAAAGAAAGAAAAGACCTAAATGGATGTCAGAAGAGACTCTAAAACTTTCTCTCCAGTGTAGAGATGCTAAAGCAAATGGAAGAAGTGAGGAGGTACAGAGCTGAACAGAAAATTTCAAAGGGCAGCTCAAGAAGACAAAGGCAAGTCTTACAAAGAAATGTGCAAAGACATTATTTATTACAGAAAATAAAAGAGATGGTTTGCTACAAGGGAAGTTATTTACAAGGGACAATAAAATAGCTGTTTCTAGTGGCGGCTGGCTGGACAGCCAAGTTTTCCATAAGAGGGGCATGAGCTAAGGTCTTTTTATATCATGAGGTATACAAGCTTCACTGTAATCAGACCAATTAACGGTGGTATTTAGAACAAGGAAGAGATAGAAAAAAACACCAGGTACAGGGCTACTGGCCTCTTCTTAGAGAACAAAGAGTTTTGTTATGCATAGCAGGAGGAGGGGTTCATTCCTAGCATATGCATAACTAGAGCAGGAGAACAAGAAGTTTTAGGTATGTATAACAGGAGGAGGGGGTTGTCTGCTCCTTCCTAGGTAGCTGGAACAGAGGGAAGGAACAGGAGATGTGGTTTGAGTTGGCATTAGTGCAACCATTTTGGAGCATTCAGTTTCTGTCCCTACATGGCCCAATAAATAGCATGATAAATAGAGAAAAGATTGAAATTGTCAAAGACTTTAGTTTCGTTTGCTTGGATACACAATCAACACCATGCAAGCAGCAGCCAAGAAATCAAAGGACATTTTGCATTAAGCAAATCTGCTGCCCAAGATCTCTTTAAAGCATTCAAGGGCAAAATTGTCAATTTGAGGACTGAGGCGCACCTGGCCCAAGCCATGGGATAGTCAGTAGCCTCAAATGAAAGTGGATGGTGAGGAAGGAAGACCATAGAAGAACTGATACATTTGAGTTATATGAAGAAGAATATTTAAAGTATCGTGGACTACCAGACAATAAATAAATGTGTGTTGGAAGAAGTACAGATAGTATGCTGCTTAGAAGCCAAAATGGCGAGACTTCGTCTCTCATACTTCAGACATAATTATGAGGAGGGACCAGTTCCTGGAGAAGGACATCATACTTGGTAAAGTGAGGGAGGTCAGTGAAAAAGAGGAAGACCCTCAAAGAGATGGATTGGTACAGTGGCAGCAACAAGGGACTCAAGTGACGATTGTGAGAATGATACAGGACTGGGCAGTGTTTCATTCTGCTGTGTGCAGAGTTGCTATGAGTTGGAACTGGCTTGATGGCACCTAAGGATCAGCACTAGACTGTAAACTACAAGATCGACAGTTCAAACCCACCAGCTGCTCTTCGGAAACCCTATACGGGGTTGCTATGAGTTGGAAATGACTCAATGGCACTCAACAACAACAACAATAGTAAAAGGAGTCCTGGTGGTGCTGTGGCCTAAGAATTGGACTGCTAACCACAAAGTTGGCAGTTCAAACCTACAAACCACTCTATAAGAGAAAGATGAGGTCATCTGCTCTGTAAAAGATTTAGTCTTAGAAACCCTAAGGAGCAGTTCTTCTACTCATTCCTAAATATAGTCTCTATCAGTTGGAATTGACTGGATGACTATGGGTTTGTTTGTTTATTTGCTTTTGGTTTTTGGATAGAATAGTATAAGCCTAGATTTCCTTGAAGCAACTGTTGATAGAATTATGGACTCAAAGACAACACTGGTGAGGTCTCAGAAGGAAATGAGGAGAGCTATCGTTACACCCTCGGAAACCCTATACAGGGTCGCTATGGGTCGGAACCGACTCGATGGCACATAACAACAACAACAACATCGTTATTATCTTAGTGAATATATATGGTGCCAACAGCACAAGGTTGTTAGAAATGTGGGAATTAAACGTGCTTCTTATCCTATAACACCACATTGGACTGAAGACTTGTTTTAGAGCTTACATTCTAAAGCACTTGGCTTGTGGAAGGCTATCTAATTCTGTTTTGAGATTTACTAAATTCAGATGCCATTTGAGTTCTTTCTGACCATGTCTATTCTTAGACAAGTCTAGAGCAGATTTAGGAAGGGGAAGTTTGCCTTCAGGAGAGTGTGGTTGAAAGGAGATTACAACTCCTGGGTAAGCCCAGGTAGTGTGGTTTGCCCTCAGGCTTGCATGGAGAACTGGAGAACCTACCTGGGTGTGTCCTTAAAGATTTAATGAAAATAGCTGCATGTCATCTAGTATAGGAGTACTGGTGTGGTGCTGTAGGATAAGCACTGTGGTGTTGTTGGTTAATGTGCTGGACTGCAAAGTCCACTTGAACTGGGAGGCCTGTGGTTCAAGCTCACCAGCTGCTCCTCGGAAACCACATTACAGGGTCACTATAGGTTGGAAGCCAACTCAACGGCACTTAGCAACAACAACAACTAACCATAAGGTCGGCAGTTCAAACTCACCAGCTATTCTTTGGAAACCCTATACAGGGTAGCTATGACCAAGCAGTACTTAGTTCTGTTGCACAAGGCTGCTATGAATTGGAACCAACTTGATGGCACCTAATGACAACAGTAAATCAGTACCTACTCCATGGCACCTAACAACAACAATAACCTAGTATAATAAAAAGTTGGGGCACTGGTGATTATGACTCAGAACTGCATTGTTATGAAGGATACCCCACCTATTGTGTAGTCAGGTGGTTGGAGCACCTGAATTAGTCTTATAAGCTTTTTTTTCTTTTTAAACTTTTTATTGTGAATTGAGTGAACCTTTAAGGGCAGATCAGATCTATTTACTTTGGTAGCATGTTGTTGTTGTTGTTGTTATGTGCTGTGGAGTCGGTTCCGACTCATAGCGACCCTGCATAGGGTTTCCGAGGCTATAAATCTTTACGGGAGCAGAAAGCCTCATCTTTGTCCACAGAACAGCTGGTAGTTTCCAACTGCTGACCTTGCGGCTCACAGTCCAATTTGTAACCACTACGCTACCAGAGCTAGCATAGTGGTTACTAATCGGGCTGCGAACTGCAAGGTCAACAAGTCGAAACTATCAGCTGTTCTGCGGAAGAAAGATGAGGCTTTCTGCTCCCATAAAGACTTACAGCCTCAGAAACCCTATGCAGGGTCACTATGAGTCGGAACCAACTCCACGGCACATAACAACAACAACTTCATTATGATATGTCTTGGTGATTTTCTTTAGAGGTCTAGCCTGCCTGGGGTTCGTTCAGATTCTTGAGTGTTTATCTTCTCATATTTCAAGATGTTAGGGAAATTTTCTTCCAGCAGCTCTTCAGCTATCTTCTGTGGTTTTTTTTCTGTGTCTTCCTGTTCTGGAAATCCAATCACCTGTAGGTTATTCCTCCTTATGCTGTCCTACATGAATCTTAGGCTTTCTTCAGATTTTCTTCATTCTTTTTCCTGATTGATCTTCTACCTTAGCAGTATTGAGAGATTTATCTTCAAGCTCACTAATTCTGGCTTCCATTGCTTCAATTCTACTCCTTTGCCTTTTCAGTGTATTGTCTATTTCTGATATTTTAATATTGAGCATCTGGACCACTGTTTGCAGGTTCTATATCGTCTCCAATGCTATATATATTTTGTTTAATTGTTCCTGCAGTGCTTTTCTGACTTCATCCTTATTTTTCTCAATCTTTCTATAGAACATTTGGCTGCACCTCAATATCATTCTCCTGAATTCTTTTCAGTTAATTTCAAAGCCTCTTCTCCCTCAACAGCAATTTCTAGCTCTTTCTTTTGGTCATTTGTTTAAGCTATTCTGTCTTGTTTCTTCATGTTTCTGCTGCTTTTTAGGCATTGTGGTGTTGTTGTATTTGTATTCACTAGATGAATGTATGTTGGTGTATTCTTAAGCATTCTCCAATTGCCTTCTGTTAGATGTGATAAGGAGATGGGCTTCTCTGTTCACTGCTCCTACAGCTCAATTCAGAGTGTTTTTAGCTGGTGTTGGTTGTAGACACTGCTCTGATGTATAGCAGCTGGAATAGGCTCTTGCCCAATTGGTCAGGTTTTAGAGGGTGCAAATACAGCTTGGCTGTAAGGCTATAGTTGCTGTCTCCTGTCAGGTGAGGCAAGAAAAGAAAGCACTCTCACACAATAGAAGGAGGACTGGAAAAAAAAAAAAAACAAGATTAAAATCAAAAGTCATAAAAACCCATAAAAAACAATATAAAGACAATAAAACTTATAAAAGGGAAAAGAAATAAAATAATGATAATAATGTAAAATAATAAAACACAGCCACAAAGCAGCTGTGGGAAAATAAGAATAATTCTTTAGCACCATCTAATGGACTCTTAAGGGGCTCTAGTAAAGTAGATGGGCTGCTAACCTCACAGTCAGCAGTGCAAAACTTCCAGTGGTTCTATGGGAGAAAGATGAGGCTTTTTGCTTGCATAAAGATTCACAGCCCCAAACCCTAGCAGGGGCACTATGAATCAGAATTGACTCCATGGCATTCCACCACCAAAGGACTCTTGCCTTCAAAGACATCTGAGAAATTTCACAATCTTCCTGCTGTGCCTCTCTGATTTAACACCAGCTTTTTTTTTTTTTTCTTACCCGCCAAGTTCTTTCAGTTGTTTCTCCAAGTGAGAACCAGCCCAAGGCAGGCCAGACCTGATTTGGAGAAAACTGCTGGCACTAGCTCTTCCTGTTGTCTTCTTCCTCTTAGATCCTGCACCCGGCTGCAGGATCTGTGCAGTGCAGATTCCTGGGGGTGTCTACTCAGACCGGTCTCACCTCTGGTCACAAGAGAGGAAATGAGTAGAAAGAGAGAAAGAAAAGAAGAGAAAAGAAAAGAAATAATAATACTCACACCTATGACTCTGTAAGTTACCAGCAATGAGAGTGCTATCTTATCCTTCAGTCCTCTTTTTCCTGTTCAAAATGGTTGTGGTGTCACACGTTGGTTGTCCCAAATCAGAAGTCACATCCTTTCTTGCTTCTGTCCCATATCTTTCTCACAGTTAGCACTTGATCCACTTATTTATCATTTATCCCTTAATCTGAAGCTCAGAGTTATGGGATCATCCTCTGAATATGTTTTGTCCGGTGTTCTGTGTGTGTGTTTTTGTTGTTGTTGTTTTTGCTGAAGAGGGTCTGCACAGCCTTTCTGTGCAGTCCAGCATTCATTTCTATTGACTTAAACTCTTGCACTCCTCCCAGCATCTTCTTCTACCTTCATCTGTCCTCAGTCAATATTCCTCTTGGTACCAGGCTTCCTTGATTACTGTGCTTGTGTATTGGGGTTGGAGATTAGGAAGTAAAAGGCCTCCTACTTTGTTCTTCTTTTTAAGTAATACTTTGCTTATCTGGGGGCTCTTTCCTTTGCATATAAAGTTAGTGATTAATTTTAGCATCTCTTTAAAGAATGATGTTGGAATCTGGATTGGGATTGTATTATATCTATAGATTGCCTTGGGTAGTGTTGACATTTTCACAATGTCTTCCTATCCATGAGCATGGTATGTTGTTGTTAAGTGCTGTTGAATCAACTCCAATTCATGCCAACTCTATGTAGGGTTTCTGAAGAGCAGCTGGTGAGCTTGATTGCCAACTTGGCAGTTTAAACCAACACTGTGGTCCAGTGCTTATCCTATAGCACCACACCAGAGACTGATACCTCCTGATAATATGTACAAAGTATGAGAGAAGAAGTCTTGGCTTCTAAAGGAGCACTCTGGCTGTACTTCTTCCAACACAGACCTGTTTGTTCTTCTGGCGATACATGGTATGGTCAATGTACTTCTCCTACACCATAGTTCAAATGCATCAGTTCTTCTTAGGTCTTCCTTATTCTTTTTCCAACCTTCACATGCAAATGAAGCCATTGAAAATATCATGACTTGGGTCAGGCATACCTTAGTCCTCAAACTGATATCTTTGTTCTTAAACATTTTTAAAGGTCTTGTGCTGCAGATTTGCCTAATACAAAATATCATTTGATTTCTTGGCTGTTGCATGCATGAGTGTTGATGGTGGATCCAAGCAAAATACAGTCTTTGACAGCCTTAATTGTTTTTTCATTAATCATGATGTTATTTATTGGTCCAGTGGTAAAGATTTTTGTTTGCTTTACATTGAGGTGCAATCCATACTAAAAGCTGTGGTCTTTGATCTTTATCAGTAAGTATTTTAAGCCCTTTTTGCTTTCAGCAAGCAAGTTTGTTTCATCTGCATACCTCAGGTCATTAATGAATTTTCCTTCAATCTTGATGTTACATTCTTCTTCCTATAATTCATCATCTTGGGTTATTTAATCAGCACACAGATTAAATAATATGATGAAAGAATACATCCGTGTACCTATCTTTTTTTATTTCAAACCATTCAGTATCCCCTTGTCCTGTTCTAACAAATGCCTCTAGGTCTTTGCACAGCTTCCCCATGAGCACAATAAAATGTTTTTGAATACCCATTCTTCACAATGTTGTCCATAGCTTTTCACAACCTACATAGTCAAAAGCCTTTCCATAATCTTTCTGGTATTCTTTGCTTTAAGCCAAGATCCATCTAATGTCAGTAATAATATCCCTCATACCACATCCTCTTGTGAATCTGGCTTGAACTACCGGAACTTCTCTATTGACATACTATTGAAGCCTTTTAAAAATTATCTTTAAAAATGTTTTATTTGTATGTGATATTGATATTATCCGATGATTTTCACAACCCACGACTATGACTCAGGGCTGCATAGTCATGAGTCATATCTGAAACACCATATAACCAGGTGGTTGAAGTCCCAGAACCAATCCTGTTAGCTTTTTAAATCTGCAATTTTGTATACCAATCATGGCTCTTTCCTTGTTTCTGTAGTCCTACCTGTAATAGTGATGAATAAATCTGCCACCAGTCATGATTTTATGATAATTTCCTTTATTTTAGACCATATATAATTAATCCCATGGTCATGAGACATTAGAGACAGGGCAATTGTGGGCTTTAGGCCCAGGGTCCGAGTAAAGCTGAATATCTATGGGCAGGAGACTGATTTGCAGAATGTGCCCTTTGGACATTCACAGACTGACTAAAAGAGCTTTGTAATACTTTCCCAAGCAGGGCAGAGGAGAAGGGGCCACATGACTGAGAGGCTGAAGACAAGTGTGAGGCATGCCACAGTACGACAGACAAGAGACGTTCCTGACTGTAGAACTGCTATATTCTGAGTTGGTTTTGATCCTGAATTGTACCCTGTTTACTTCCCTAATAAACTCCATCATTGTGAGTATTATTATGAGTTCTGTGTGGCCATTGCAATGGATTATCAAACCCAAATGTGAAGGAGATGGTGCTGTGAGAGGGATGGTTGGTGTCAGAAGGTTGTAGGATGGAAGCATGTTTGATCTCCACTTCATAGGAATTGGTCTTAAGCTGATTTTGAGTTTGGTTCTCTTCCCCACTTGTGAAGTCAGAGCAAGTCAGACATGGTCCCCACATGGTTTTTGCAGTTGGCAGGAGTGGGATTCATTGCAATGGCTCCAGACTCAAGGAAGTCTGAGGTTTTATATGAGAAAGAACCAAGGGGCATGGGAAGTGAAACGTTTGAATTTTTGATGGTTGTTTGGATTTTGTTATCTGTAATGGCTGAAAGGAATGTAAGAGATTAAATGCTTCCGCTGAGGGGGGTAAAGAAGCTTCTAGAGTTGCCTAAAGCAGATATCACACTGGTTAAACAAGGTGGCTGATAGAGGGATCCACCTGCCAGAGACTCAAGGTCATATGCATATGAATGGAGTTAGTCCAAAGATGGAGAAGGTTTCAACTTGAGTACTTTTAAAAGATTTATGTGTTTGATCACCTTATGGATATTGGTTTCTCCTATTATTGTAAAAAGGAGCTCTGGTAATGTAGTGGTTACAAATTGCTAACAGCCTGCAGTTCAAAACTACCAGCTGTTCCGTGGGAGAAAGATGAGACTTTCTGCTTCTGTAAAGACTTACAGCCTCGGAAACCCTATGCAGGGTCACTATGAGTCAGAACCGACTCTACAGTACTTAACAACAGCAACAACATTATTGTAAAGAAGTCTTGGTGTGCCACTGTGGGTTAATGAACTGGATTGTAAAGTCAGTTTGAACCACAAAGTCGGCAGTTCAAGCTCCCCGATATTCCTAGGGAACCCTATACAGGGTTACTATGGGTCGGAACAAACTTGATAGCACTTAACAACAACAATAACATTTTTGTAAAATAGATATACATATATGATGGAAATGGATAATGGCAATTATTATTACAGAGAGCTTGTAAACTCACCTTCAGCTTACACTTGATTGTGTTTACTAAGAGGTCATATGCATATCCTCTGAAAAAATAGGTATTTTGTTTTAGGCTTTTGTAGAGTAAGGTCCTCTGATAGCATAGTGGCTACTAGTCAGGCTGCTAACTTCAAAGTCAGCAGTTTGAAACTACCAGTGGTTCTGTGGGAGAAAGATTTACAGCCTAGGAAACCCTATACAGGGTCACTATGAGTCAGAACTGACTCCACAGTACATAACCACCACCACAGAGTATGGGGCATTAGGTGGAATCCTGAGTTCTACCCAGAACCTTCAGAGTAGGACATTTGCATCTGAGAAGACATGCAGACCAACTCAGAACCACTGAGAGAACTGGAGATTCGTGCAAAAAAACCCAAAAAAAACAAAAACAGACTGTTTGATTTTTTGAGTTTCAAGCAAGCTGTTTACACTGGTGGCATCAAGTCAAGAAAAGTCTATGCCCATCAGAGTCAACCCCCTTCTAGGACTGAAAATTAAAGGAAGTTGTTGAGCAGTCTAGTATGCTTGCTGGTGACTACCTGGGTCTACTTGTTGAGTGGAAATGGGGGAAACACAGAATTGAAGAGAAGGGCTGCATTTGGAATGTTCTATTGGCACCCATTGATCTGGTCCACATTGGCTAGAGATGAGAGAGAAGAGGAAGGGCTGGCGGGTCTGAAGCTTATGGAGTTGAATGAACTCCTGAGCCCATGACACTGACCTAGTCCTAGGGATTAGGACTGAGAATGGAGGGGCCAAGTGGTCTGAAGTTCAGGTACATGTGTGCGAATTCCCAAAGTTACAGCTGATACCCATTTGATCTATCTTGGATGGCTAAAGCTGAGTTGACTAGAACCCAGTCAGATGAAGATAAAAATGTTTGACACCATGAACAAGTGTAAATTGCTACATTTGATGGACTGGACTTTTTTGCTGATGGGTGGTGGTAGTTGTGTGCCATGGAGTTGGTTCCGCCTCATAGCGACCCTGTACAGGGTTTCTGAGGCTGTGAATCTTTACGGGAGCAGAAAGCCTCATCTTTCTCCTGCAGAACACCTGGTAGTTTTGAACTGCTGACCTTGTGGTTCTCAGCCCAATTCATAACC
>NW_006408524.1:26147408-26151387 GCF_000296735.1 Chrysochloris asiatica
CTACTCCCGTAAAGATTTACACCCTCGGAAACCCTGTACAGGGTCGCTATGGGTCGGACCCGACTCGATGGCACTTAACAACAACAACAACAATGCTACAAGAGAGGGCTATGGCTGAGTTGACCAGAACCCAGCCAGATGAAGATAAAGATGTTTGACACCATAAACAAATGTAAATTGCTACATTTGATGGAACGGACTTTTGCTTATGGATACAGTTCCTCAAAGTTCCAACCAGAATGGAAGATTCCTTCAGATCAAGGAACATGCTTGTCTCCTTAGAGTACTGGGTTGATGTTGTTGTTGTTAGTGCTGTCGAGTAGTTTCCGACCCATAGTAACCCTGTCTGTATAGAGTTTCCAAGGAGTGGCTGGTGAGCTTGAACCACCGACCTTGTAGTTCAAACAACTTTGCAGTCCAGTGCATTAGCCCACAGCACTATACCAGGACTCCACTGGGTTGATATGGACAGGCAATTTAAAAATGGGCTATCAGAAATGAGGGGCTATAAAAGCATAAAGTGGCTGGTTTACTTACATGACTTAGTCCCAGAATGAGGGGGACAAGGGAGAATCCCCACTGAATAGTTTTTCTCTTTTCCACAGGGTCTGGTGAAAGGAGGTAGGGTATAATTGCTGATAGGATTTTATGATTCAGTTGTGAGTAATTGTTAGCAGGTTTAATTGTGATAGTCAAAACTGTAATATTGTAATTGTAGACGTGTAGCTGACAATGGGGGAGTAGTTAATCTTTCATTTATGAATGACTTGGCTAGAAAAGCCAGGAGGTGGCCTACTGTACCTTGAATTTACTTGGTATGGCTTTTCTATTGTTGTTGTTGTTGTTAAGTGCCGTTGAGTCGGTTCCGACCCATAGCGACCCTGAACAGGGTTTCCGAGGCTGTAAATCTTTACAGGAGCATAAAGCCTCTTTTCTATTAGTGTCTTCTTAATTTCCCTGAAGTGATTGGACGGGACCATGTAAGTAAGGTATATAGGACTCTAAGGCTCAGATTGGTTAGTTTTGCCATCCAGTTAGTTTAAAAGAAGCCATCTCAGAAGCAGGAATGGACAATCCCAAGACCATCAAGAAGGAAGAGTGTGAACAGAGATTCCTACCTAGAAAAAACAGCGACAGCAGAGGTGGTGGTATGGAGAAACAGAGCAGCTGCGGCCTCTAGGCCCATGGACTGAGAAAATGAGACTGACTTGCAAAATGAGCCCTTTGGGCATTCATAGACTGGCTAAAAATGCTTTGTAATACTTGCCCAAGCAGAGCAGAGGCTAAGGGGCCACATGGCTGAGAGGCTGAAGATAAGAGTGAGGTGTTCCTGTAATATAGCAGACAAAAGATGTTCCTGACTGAAGAACTGCTGTGTCCTAGGTTTTTCTGAACCTGAATGATACCCTGTTCATTTCCCTAATGAAGCCCATAATTGTAAGTACTGTTATAAATTCTGTGTGGCCATTGCAATGGATTATCAAAGCCAGGAGCCAGGTGTAAAACAGGGAGAGATGGTTGGTGTCAGAATAGGGTAAAGATGGTTGTAACATGGAAGGATGTTTGTCCTCCACTTCATAGGAATTGGCCTTGGGATGATTTTGAGTTTGGTTCTTTTTTCCCCTTGTGAAGTCAGGGGATGTCAGACATGGTTCCCACTTGGCTTAAACATCAAAGTTTGTTTGTTTGTTTGTTTTTCTTCAGTTCTTTCAGCTTGAGAAATGCTGAGCAAGTTCTTCCCTTTTGGTTTTCTAACTCCAGGTCTTTGAACATTTCATTATAATACTTTATTTTGTCTTCTTGAGCTTCCCTTTGATAATTTCTGTTCAGCTTAAAAGCTGAACAGAAATTATCAAAGGGAAGCTCAAGAAAACAAATTATGCTCTTGAGCAAGTTTCAGAGACTCTTTTGCCATCCACTTTTGTCTTATCTTTCTTTCCCATCTCTTTAATGACCTTTTGCTTTTTTCCTGTATGATGTTCTAGATGTCATCCATACCTCAGTTCTTCTGGTCTTCAGTCATTGGTGTCTAATTCATTATTCTTGAGACAGTCTCTCAATTCAGGTGAGATATATTCAAGGCCATGTTTTGGCTCTCATGGACTTGTTTTAAGAATCTGAAGCTTCAGTCTGAACTTGCATATGAGCAATTGATGATCTGTTTTACAGTCTACCTCTGGCCTTGTTTTAGCCAATGATATTGAGTTTTTTACAGCCCAACCTGTAACCCACTGTACAACCAGGATTCCTGAAGAGGTTGATGTAAATCTTCAATGTCATCATCACGGGCTTTAGTGATTGGTAGATAAATTTGAATAATAGTGGTATTAACTGATTTTCCATGTAAACATATAGATATTATCCTATCACAGACAGCATTGTACTGCAAGATGGATCTTGAAATATTCTTTTTGCTGATGAAGGTGATGCCATTTGGCATAGTAAACCATTTGATTTTTCTCATTCAAAATGACCAATGTCAGTCCATTTCAGCTCACTAAAGCCTAGGATATTGATATTTATGTCCTCTATTTCATTTTTAGAGTCCTGGTGTGGCACTGTGGGTTAATGTGCTAGACTGCAAAGTCAGTTTGAATCACTATGTTAGCAGTTCAAGCCCACCAACTGCTCCTATACAAGGTTGCTATGAATCAGAACTGACTTGACAGCACTTTATTTTTTTTTGACAGCTCCTAACTTTCTTAAATTCATACATTTCACATTTCAATTGTTAATGGATGTTTGCAGCTCCTCCTCCTCATTTTGAGTTGTGCCCCATCAGCAAATGAAGATCTGGAATAGTTTGCTTCTTTTCCATCATTATGGTCAAGTCTATTTGGATTAGGTAGCACTTCCTTTGAGTGCATTCCAGCATGAGGAGGTTATCTTCTGGCACTGTATGTGACAACGTTCTGCTGCTGCTCAGTGGCTTGACATTCACAAGTGGGCCAACCTTTCCTTCTTTCTAGTCTGCCTTAGTCTGGAAGCTCTGCTGAAACCTGTCCACCTTGGGTGACTTTTCTGGTATTTTAAGTACTGGTGGCATGGCTTCCAGCATCGTAGCTATATGCAAGCCACCAAAATATGAAAAATTGACACACAAGTGGTGACTGCCTGGCAGCTGATTATTTACTACAGCTCTTCTAACCATATTGTTCTAGTCTATGATATATTTGTAAATTCTAACCTTGATGTCTGTGATAGACAGACTGTGGTGGTGTATGTGTTGTTGTGATGCTGGAAACTATGCCATTGGTATTTTAAAAACCAGCAGGGTACATCCATGATGGACAGCCTTCATTCAGCTGAGCTTCCAAACTGGGACAGACTAGGAAGGAGAGGCGAATGACTTCTGAATTTTTAGTCAATGAAAACCTTATGAATAGCAGTGGAACACTGTCAGCAGCAGAATATTGAATACTGAAACATGATGAATAGCTTGATGAATATGTAACCAGATGAATATGTAACCAGAATAGTGTTACAGTGACAGCAGCAATGGCCTCAAGCTTAACAAGGATTGTGAGGATAGTGCAGGACTGGGCAGTATTTCCTTCTTTTGTGCCTAGGGTTGCTATGAGTTGAAACCAACTTGATAGCATCTGACAACAACATGCCTGTGATTATGCACCTATTTTGAAGTGAGTTGCTAATGAGGTAGAGGCAGGATTAAAGTGGGAGCCTCTGGAGAAGGATATCATTTTTGGTAAGGTGGAGGGTCAGAGAAAAAGAGGAAGACCCCCAACAAGATGGATTGGTCAGGTGGCAGCATAGATGGACTCAAGCGTGGCAACAATAGTGAGGTTGGCCCAGGATCGGGCAGTGTTTCGTTCTGCTGTGCATAAGGTCACTATGGGTCAGTACCGACTCGATGGCACCTAACAACAACAAAGGATTATGGTCCACCACTCATCTGCCAGTTTGTCATACATCCATATTTGTGCCCATTCCAAAGACAGGTGACCCAAGGGAATGTGGA
>NW_006408524.1:26151717-26155473 GCF_000296735.1 Chrysochloris asiatica
GACAGGGTTGTATTTGTTCACCATACTTATTCAACATGTATGCTGAGCAAATAATCCAAGAAGCTGGGTTCTATGAAGAAAAACGTGGCATCAGGATTAGAGGAAGGCTCATTAGTAACCTGCGGTATGCAGATGATACAACCTTGCTTGCTGAAAGTGAAGAGGGCTTAAAATATTTACTGATGAAGATCAAAGAACACAGCCTTTGGCATGGATTGCATCTCAATGTAAAGAAAACAAAAATCCTTACCATTGGACCAATAAACGAAATTCTTACCAACGGAGGAAAGATTGAAGTTGTCAAGGACTTCATTCTTCTTGGATCAACTATCAATACTCACAGAAGCAGCAGTCAACAGATCAGACGACATATTGCATCAGGCAAATCTACTGCACAAGCACTTTTTAAAGTGTTGAAGAGCAAAGATGTCAGCTTGAAGGACTAAGGCCAAACTTCATCTCTCATACTTTGGACATATTGTCAGGAGAGACCAGTCACTGGAGAAGGACATCATGTTTGGGAGGGTGGAGGGTCAGAGAAAAAGAGGAAGACCCCTAGCAAAGCGGCAGCATCAATGGGCTCAAGCGTTGCAACAATTGTGAGGTTGGCCCAGGACTGGGCAGTGTTTCATTCTGTTGTGCATAGGGTCACTATGGGTCAGTACTGACTCGATGGCACCTAACAACAACAAGGATTATGGTGGGGCCAAGGGGTAAGAATAAAGAAGGCCCCACCTTAGTAGAGTGACTCAAGTCGCCACCTCAGTTTTCCAGTGGGGCCTGGTCTGAGTCCAATCTATGGTAATACTTACCAGGTTTGCTCTCTTGCTCTGGATCTTTTTTTTTTTTTTTTTTTTTTTAAGGTTTTTATTGTGGATTGAGTAAAAGTTTACAGGGCAGATGATCAGTTTAACATTCAACAAATCATGTGCTTTGTTTCATTACGGTAATTATAATCCCCTCCATGTACCATAAATTATGTATTTCTCTCTATTCACTTTAGCTTTTTTTTTAAACAAACAAACAAACAAACAAAAAAACACTCAGGCATATATAATAATTTACACCTCCAAAGGGCACATTCTGCAAGTCTCCTCCTGACCACCAGATCTTAGTTCCTCTTTTCCCATGAATCTAGAGTCCTCAGCCGCTTCCTCACTCCATGTCCCCATCTCTGCCTCCATTTCTGGCGTCGCTGATTCTCTGGATAAGGTCCTGCATTCTGCTTGTGCTCTTCTCCCTTGATGGTCCTAGAGTCCTCTGTTTCTGGACTGTAAGATTAACCACTCCCCTGTTTTTGTAACCAAACTTTGACCTTTATAATTGTGACAGTTGCAATTGGTCATGATAACAGTTATTCACTATTGACTCATATGAATCTTATCCCCATCTTTTTCCACCAGACCCATTTAGACAAGATGAAACTATTCAGTGGGGATGCTTTCTTCTCCTGCATACTCTTAAACTCCCTCTTGAAACCTTGTAAGCCAGTCACTTTGTGACTTTATCACCCCCTCATTTTAGGTAGCCAGTGTTTAAATTGACCATCCCTATCTACCCTGTGTACTGAGGGGTTAGCTGATACTTGATGTGAAGACTTCTTCCCTCTCTGTTGGTATTTAGAGTTACTACCTCCATGAGTATAGGTCAGGTTCATCAAATTGTAGCAATTTACCCTTGTTTCCTTTATAAAAAATTTATTATTATTATTATTTTAATCTTCCTCTACTTGAGTTCTGATTATCAAGCTATCAAGGCTAGGTCGAATGGGTACTATTTGCAAATTTGGGTGTTCTTGTGCCTCTCCCCTCATTTCATATCAGCTGGATGCTTCACTCTCAGCTCTAGCCCTCTGTGGCTATGTCCATGTCCGTGGGCTCAGGTGTCCCCAGGTCTTACCACACTTTGGACCAACCAGCCCTTCCTCTTCTCTCCCTCATCTCTAGGTCAACAGGAGTCAATGGACTATGGTTGAACTCAGCCCATTTCTTCATTGCTGTCTTTCCCCCTCTTCCACTTACCGGTAGACCAGTGTGGTCACCAGCAGTCTTACATGCCTGCTCATGTTTTCCCTTTTAGTTTCGGTCTTAGAGAGGAGTTTGTCCTGAAGGAACGTGATCGCTTGCCTTGATGGTTCCTGGCGAACAGCTTGCTTATTCTTGTAGTAGCCAGTCATGCTGACATTTTTGTATCGGGTTTTTGCTGATGATGTTTCTTTGAAGATGTATCTTCTGTTGTTCTAGCTGTTCTAGGCTGGTCTGCTTGTCCTTGCTTTTGAGAATGTCCTTCCTCATAAGGTTTTGGGTGGGACTAAGGATTCCACCTAAGGTCCTATACTCTGCAAAGGCTTTGCACGAGGCCTATTTCACTGGGCAAGTTCTAGAACCCCTTTTAGGTATTCCAATCAGATAATAGGCTGAAGATGGGCTTAAATGTTTTCTGTTATCATGTTTCCCAACATTCCTTTCTATCCCACTCAAGTATCTATTTTACAATAGTCAGCAAGGGAAATCAATATTCATAAGACAGTCAAGCATTTGAGTATTATTTCCCCTCTTCAAACTATGCCTAGATCTCTGTATCACAGAACCCTGTTGTTCTAAGGTTGAGCATGTATCACTATTTACCTCTGTCCCATTTAGGCCCCTATGCATCTCCTCCCCCTTCTTGCATTGCCCTCCCCAACACCCGAACTAACTCCCACACCCCAACCCCACTGTTGTGGCTAGTTTATATTCCATTAACTTTCCCCTCCATTTAAGACAGTCTATTTTATTCTGTAATCTATCTGAACTTCTCACCATCAGTGTCTTTGCTCCTCTATGTTTACCTTCTTTCACATTGTAATTATTTTGATCACAGACTGACCTCCCAGATCGCTGGTCTTATAATTTTATTCTGTTTTTGACTCTTCAATTTGTCAATTGAGTTCAGGTTGATGCTGACATGTATGCCATTCTCTGGTTATTGTCTGCTCTTGTTGGTTCTCAGTCCACAGAAATTCCTTTAGGATGTTTTTCATAGCAGGGTTGGCTTTGGCAAAATCTCTTAGCTTCTATTTATCCTGGAATGTTTTGATTGCACCATCATATTTGACTGACAACTTTGCTGGTTAGAGGATTCTTGGTTGGCAGTTTTTTTCTTTCAGGTTTTATCTATGTCTCTCCATTGCCTTCTTGCCTGCATGGTTTCTGTTGAGAGATCCGAACTTAATCTGATTTGCTTGCCCTTGTATGTTACACTTCTCTTTTCCCTAGCTTCTTTCAGGATTCTGTCCTTATCTTTGATTTTGAAGAGCTTGATTATTATATGTCTTGGTGAATTTCTTTTAGGGTCTATCCTCCCTGAGATTCGTTGAGCATCTTGAATGCTTATCTTTTCACTTTTCAGGATGTTAGGGAAATTTTCTCCCAGAAGCTCTTCAACTATCTCCTCTGTGGACTTGTGTGATTCTTCCTGTTCTGGAATGTCAATAAATCTTAAGATATTCCTCTTCGTTTTGTCCAAAATGAATCTTAGACCTTCTTCAGATTTTTTTATCCCTTTTTCTGCTTGCTCTTCTAACTTAGTAGTGTTGAGAGATTTATCTTCTAGCTCACTAGTTCTGGCTTCTATCTCTTCAATTCTACTCTTTTGCCCTTTCAGTGTATTGTCCATTTCTGATATTCTTTTATTAATTGTTTGGACCTCTTTCTGTAGGTTTTGAATTCTTTCCAATGCTATATCTATCTTATTTGATTGTTACTGTAGCACTTT
>NW_006408524.1:26156198-26163435 GCF_000296735.1 Chrysochloris asiatica
GTGTGCAGACAGCAAGAGACCAATGAACAGATGCAAAAAAAAGAATGTCCACACCTTTATCTTTGGTTCTGTCAGGCATCCGTGGTTGCTCTGATCCTTCCCCCGCTTGGTCTCGCCCAAGATGGTGACTCTGGGAGCAGCTGAGCATCTTGAATTAGAAAGCTATGGATTTCTTGCTTTTGCTACAAATTCCTCTAGCTGTAAGCCTTCTAACATTCTAAATATTCCTTTATATGTGGTTCAGAGTTCTGGCACCATCCCCTGAGGCTGCTTGATCCAGTATTCTGTGTTGTTGCTGACGGAGCTCCTTACTGCACATCTACCTGATCCACCATCCTGTTTGTTCTCCTTCTCTTGCTCTGGATCTTGCATCTGACTCATCATGTCTAATCTCTGGTTTGTGGGACTTTCAGCCTATCACTTGACCTGACTCAATAGCATCCGCAGCCTGTGCATCAACAGTCTGCCATCTGACCTTCTGATTTGGGTTATTCAGTTCCTGAGATTATATGGGTGAGAAGAATCCTCCAAACTGACCTTTGAACTACAGATGTTGGACTTGACAACTTCCACAATTTCGTGAACCACTTCCTTGGACATTGCATTGTGTTGCAGAACACTGGGATGTGAGGGAGAGGAGGATTGGTGATTGATTTCAAGGACTATGGAATGGTATAATATGTTGGAAAAATTCAGACATTTGTGGTATCTTTACCCTCTGCCTCATAGGGACCAGCCTCATTCTGATCTTTCTTTAAAAAAAAAAAAAAATTATTCATGTACTGGCCAGTGTTACAAAGTTTTTTTTAGGGTTGCTGACACATGCCCACAGGATAAACCAAGTCACCAAAATCCCTATCCTGAAGGCACTAGGTTCTAGCACCCTGGGTCAGCAATCCTAGCTGCCCAAATTAAGTACCTAGAGGCACCCCTCTCTGCAAGCAAACCTCCTGCCCAAAGTCATTCAGCTTTATTTGTTCCATGGTCTGAGAAGTCAGCTGCTCTCTGTTATTTTGTTTTTAAGTTTTTATTGTGAATTGAGTGATTGTTTACAGGGCAGATCATCAGTTTTGCACTTAACCAATCATATTTTGCTTCACTGCAATAATTATAATCCCTCCATGCACCATCGGTTAACAGTATTTATCCTCTATTCCCTCTTTCTTTTTGATGTACACAAACACACAGAGAATATATATTCATTAAACAACCAAAGAGCCTATTTTGCAAGCCAGCCTCCTGCCCATAAGCATATAGCCTTTCTCATTCTATGGGTCTAGAGTTCTCAGCTGCTCTATCTCTCCATGATATCATCTCTGCCTCTATCTCTGGTGTTGCTGTTTCTCTGGTTAGGGTCCCAAGCTCCGCTAATGTTCTTCCGTCTTGATGCTTCTAGGGTCCTCTGTTCTTGTAATGAAAGATTTGCTACTCCCCTTTTTTTGTTTTACATCTTCTACCTTTACAGTTGTGACAATTGCTATTAGTCCTGAAAACAATTACTCATTATTGAACCATAAATTCCTATCCCCATGCTCCCCCATCTCCTTTCACCATATCCATCTAGACAAGAGGAAAACTATTCATTGGGGAGTCTACTTTACCACCCCCTCATTCTGAAATGAAGCACTTTTGAAAACTTATAAGCCAGTCACTTTGTGCCTTTGTAGTCCCCCACCCCATTTTTGATAGCCAGTGTCTAAGTTGTTGTTGTTAAGTGCCACTGAGTCGGTTCCAACCCATAGCAACCCTGCATAGGGTTTCTGAGGCTGTAAATCTTTACAGGAGCAGAAAGCCTCACTTTTCTCCTGTGGAACCACTAGAGTAGTAGTTTTGAACTGCTGACCTTGAGATTAGCAGCCTTATTGATAACCACTATGCTACCAGAGCTCCTTGCCTGGCCCTATTCAACTCTGTGTACTGAGGGAATAGGCTTGATCTTTGATGTGAAGACTCCTTCCTTCTTACTTGGGATTTTGAGCAACTACATCCATCGTGGTTCAAGTTTACCAGCTGCTCCTCGGAAACCCTATACTGGGTTGCTATGGGTCAGAACCAACTCGATGGCACGTAACAATGACACATCCATAAGCAAAGCTCAAGTTCATCAAATTGTAGCAATTTATACTTGCTTTCTGTATCAAAGTTCTTTTTCTTTCTCTAATCTAGTTCTGATCATTAAGCCATCCAAGCTAGGTCAAATGGGTACTGTCTACAAGTTTGGGCGTTCTTGTACACCTTCCCATACTTCAGCTCACCTGGTCACTTCACTCTCAGCTCTAGTCTCCAGTGACTATGTCCATGTCCATGGGCTCAGGAGTTCTGAAGTCTCCCTAAACTTCAGACCAACCAGCCCTTCCTCTTCTCTCTCTCAAGGTCAATCGGTGTCTACAGAACATGGTCGAACTCAGCCCATATCTTCATTGCTGCATTTCCACTCACTTCCACCCATAAGTAGACCAAGGCTTCTTGTGTATCCCCTTTTTGTTTCGTATTTAGAAGGGAGTTTATTCTGATGGGCTGATTTTTCTTGTCTTGAAAGTTCACAGGTGAATACCTTGCTTTTTCTTGTGACAGCCATCTGTATGTTTTTTCTTTCCTGCTGGTCTTTCCAGAATCTTCTGTTGCTCTAGTTTGGTTGGTGTGCGTGTCCTTTCAAGTGGAAATATCCCACCTCTGGTTGGTCTGTGTGTCCTTTCAAGTGGGAATGTCCCACCTCATAAGGTTCTGGATGGGGCTCAGGATTCTCCTTACGGCCCCATTCTCTACAAAGGCTTAACAAGAAGCCTATTTCTACAGTAAATTCTAGTGCCCCTTTCATTTATAGGTTGAAAATGGGCTTACAAGCTTTCTGTAATCATATTTTCCAATATTCCTTTCTATCACACAGTGTCTATTTCACAGTAGTGAGCAATAGTGTCTATTTCACACTAGCGTCTATTTCTGTCACACTTTTATTGTCTATTTCACACTAGTAGGAAATAGAGTCTATTTCCCACTAGTAAGCAAGGGAAACCAGTTTCCATAAGACAGTCAAGCACCTTAACATTATTTCCCCTCCGACTGCTCTGCCTCTTGTTTCTGCCACAGCTCCTCTGTTCCTCTTCCAAAGTCACAGCTTTCTGCCCCTGGGTTGAGGAGGTTCAATGTGCAGGGATCTTGGGGTCCAAAGAACATGCTCTATTCCTGGTTCTTCTTTGATGGTAGTGAAATCCCGCCCCCTCTCCTGCTTTTGACATGTTAAAATCCCAAATTGTTATAATTAATCTTTTTAACAACCACTCACAATTGATTCATACAATCAATCCATCAACTTCTTCCCAGACCCATCAGGAAAAAGTAATTTGGTGGGAGTTTACAAAGACTACAGCTAGAAGAGACATCAAATGATTAACTACATTGCACCAGCACAGAAGCACCTGAGTCTTCCTCATGTCACAGGTTTGTGGCTGAAGAACTGCCTGGTGAGTTCAAGGAAGTGCTGAAGTACACTCAACATTTCCAGGCTGGCAGTCAGAGCTGCTATTAGAGCCTTTAGAAAATCCACAAAAGCACAAAGAATGAAGCACTTTGGATTAATGGAATCACAGCTGTTTCCCAGGAACAAGTCCTGAAGTACCTGGTCATTGTCAGCAGTTTGGGTGCAAAGTGGAACTCAACAAAGTGATTGTGGATGTGGTTTTCTAGGAACCTAAGACCTTTAAATCTTTGGCAGCTTTGGTCCTAAGGAAGGCAAGAGGAGGGATTTGCTGCTTTCTTGGGGGATGGTAAGAACCTGCAGTGTGTGTTGTCCTCCATGGTGCTGTTAATGCTGAGGGACCCCTCTCATCATTGCGTGACTTAGGAGATCATTTTCATTCCTATGGTAATGCAACTAAAATACAGAGGAGCAAGAGCACAGTGTCAATTTAGAAATGTTAATATTTTATTAGCAAGTCTCCTCTCTGGGGCAGGTTCACAGACCTGTCTTACACTGTTGTGTTGTTGGCAAGTGCCTTTGAGTAGGTTCCAACTCAGTGACCATGTGTAGAGTTTCCAAGGAGCAGCTGGTGGGTTTGAACAATGGATCTTGTGGTTAGCAGTCCAGTGCTTAGTCTACAGGGCCACACCATGACTCCAGATCATACAAATAAATCTTGTAAGATGGATGTGCCAAACAAAACAAACAGAAAAAGATTAATTGCCATAGAAACCTTAGTCTGTCTGATAGGGTCACTGATTCAGAATTGATTCTCCAGCCAAAGTGTTTTCATTTGGTTTTAAGTGCATATATTCCCTTTTTTTTTTTAAGTGCATATATTCTTATGTCAACCTAAGGGGTGGTGGCGGTGGAAATCTATTACTACTGACCAGGAAAATGAAGCAGACAGGTGAAGTAACTTGTTCAACATCAAACAATAGCAGATTCCATTGCAGGCAATCTGGCTCAATTGATTAGCAGCTGTGTTACAATGTTTCTGGGTTCCCTAGTGCATTTCAACTCATGGGCCCCCCCAGTGATAAAGTAGAACTGCTCCTAGGGTTTTCTAGGCTGTCATTTCTACAGGGGATTTGTCAGTTCTTCTCACCTGAGACCCTCCAACCATTCAATAGCAGCCTAGGGCTTAACTATGGCACCACCAGGGCTGGAATAGGGTGCTGTTTTGTATTTACTGGATAGGATGGTCTGACATAAATTGGGTACAAAAAGTACAATCACTTTGGTTAAAAGAACAAAATGTAAATGTATGTAGTACACTGAGGTGAAGAAATATATAATAAGTTATGTACATATATGAAGAGGGAGAGATTAGGTTTAAATTCTCTATAAATTTCTCTAGTATAACCTGTCACAAGTGTATTTTATCTATAAAGTATATAAAAGTAGAAATGATGAAAAAATCAGGCCTTTTTACCCCCCTCCAACTAATGATCTAGAATTCAAGGATTCAAGAATTTGAATGATTTGTGCTCAATTCTTATACAACATACCTGTTGTCCACATACCAATTCCTTCAACCTGTCTGTGGCCAAAGGCACTTTGCAGATGTGATTAAGAAGCTTGAGATGGAAAGATTACCTTGTATTATGAAGTGTGTCCCTCCAAAACATATGTTAAAGTCCTAACTTCTGTGTATTAGCTAATGTCTCTCCTAGGCAATCTGTAATTCCCACCTAACATATCTTCCGTTGGGTGGAGAAAGAGACTGATAGGATGAAATGATTCAGGTGTGCTAATTTTAATAGTAAAAACCTGTAACTCTAGCAAGGGTTTAAAAAAGTAATCTCAGAAACAGGAGGGGAGCTCTTACTCCTGTTAAATAAGGGCCAGGAGTGGAGTGTGTCTTATGGATCCCGAGATCCCTGCGCATTGAAGCTCTTTGACCCAGGAACTGAAAGCTGTGACATTGTAGTAGAAGAGCAACTGCAGCAGAACCGAGAATCAGAGCACTAGACTTCCCAGCCCATGGAGCAAGCAAAGCTGAGTGACTTTGGGTAGGAAGCTTGCTTGTAAAGTGGGGTACTTCCAGGCACTTAAGTGGGGAGCTAGGTTTGCTGACCCATGGAGTCAGAGCTAAGTGCCTTCAAGCTTAGGCTTATGTGGAGTGCTGTGTTCTGAGCATTTCTGACCATGAATTGTGACTTGCTATAACTTCACTAATAAACCATGTGGTGAGTACTGTCTGAGCTGTGTGTGGCCATTCCAACTGATTATTGGACCCAATTAAGAAACAGAAAGTGCTGTAGGAAGAATGGTTATTTTTAGAACCCTGTATCTGAAAGTCACCTGTCTGGAAATTCCTTTTGTTAGATTATTCCAAAA
Source organism: Chrysochloris asiatica (assembly GCF_000296735.1). Lineage (NCBI taxonomy): Eukaryota > Metazoa > Chordata > Mammalia > Afrosoricida > Chrysochloridae > Chrysochloris > Chrysochloris asiatica. Next base: position 26,161,999 of record NW_006408524.1, read on the forward strand.
AATTCACTAAACCCACCGACTTCATCTATTCCAATTAAATAGAATAAAAAACAGCTTTACAGGGTTTCCGAGTCTAAATCTTAACAGCAGAGCTTATTCTCCCTCTGGTGGATTTGAACCACTAACCTTGTGGTTAGCTACTGTACCACCAGCACTTTATTCTGTATTGAGACGCTGAGTAGATTCGGACTTCTAGCAACTCTGCATAGGGTTTTCAAGAGGCTGATTGGTTTGAGCCCTGCCTTTTCTGTTCCAACTGACCATAGGATGGCTGTAAACCTAATCCCTGGTGTTTATTGCTTTAGACATAATCACAAAGATCTTTACAAGAGGCAAGTGTCAGGGAAGATACACAGATAAGATTGGAAAATACTATGTCGTTGGCTTTCAATGTGGAAGGGGTCAGGAAACAGGGACTGAAAAAGCCTCTAAACCCAATGCCACTGAATCAATTCTGATGCATGGTAACTATATATATATGTGGTTTCTGAGGCTGTTAATCTTACATGGGTGCAGAAGTCTTTTTACTAGAGTGGCTTATAGATTTTAAACCACTTTGGTTTGCAGTCCAATACTGATCCTATACTGCTACCAAGGCTCCTCGTTAAGTGCTGTGGAATCAGTTCAAACCCTGTATAGCAGTCCAAGAAGTTGTGGGTGAGTTTGAACTGCCAACTTTATGCTTTATCCCATAGTACCACACCACGACTCCATCAAGTGCTGTTGAGGCAGTTCCAACCAAGGAGTGGCTGGTGAGCTTGAATCGCCGACTTTGCAGTCCAGTGCATTAACCCAAGCACCACACAACTTATAGGACTCTGTATAGGGTCTCTGAGGAGCAGCTGGTGAGGCTGAACCGCCAATTTGCAGTTCAAATGGTTTTGCAGTCTGACACATCACACCAGGACTCCCAATTGGTAGTAATGGAGGAAAAAAAACTCTAACTACATGAATATAAAACTATTTATTGACCACTGTTCACCAGTATTTACAATAAAGTAAACAATATACAATTGGATTAACATTCGCATTACTACAAAGTTACTTTTCCTGGTTTCAACTGAACCGGTAACCAAATACTGAGAAGATTGAACCTACATGTAAGGAATGGGTTGGGATAAAACCAAAACCAAAACACCCAAGCAGGCCAATAGTTTATAAAATTGTTCACCCATTTATGCCAACAGATCCTAAACGGCAAAGTTTCTAACCATCGTATTAGATACCATGAATCATGACCTTTTACTAAAAACACAGGGATTCCAACTTTCTGTAAAGGAATGCCTCTCTAAATGGATCAAAAGCCCACTTAACTAAACTTTGTTTGGGCTTATTTAAACATTAATTGTCCAGTTTCTTACCTGGGTAGGGAGGTTTTTATAGCAGAGGTTAAGATTTCCCATTCAGGGAATTTGCAAATAAACAGTTTCAATTATA
>NW_006408524.1:26164035-26231478 GCF_000296735.1 Chrysochloris asiatica
AGTTAGTCTCTCTTCATAAAACGCAATTACAATTTGAGGGCATTTCATGTTTGCCTCTTTTGCCAGCACCAAGTCTGCCTCATCTGAATCCTTCCTGTTGTGAGGGAAAAAAAAAAAATCACTCAGTTAATAACAAGAACAGTCATTTCAATTTAAGTGCCAATCCATAGAGATTGGAATCCAAGGAGTGACTGGTGGGCTTGAACTGCTGACTACCTGGTGGTTAGTAGTCCAGTGCTGATCCAACAGCACCACACAAGGACGCTATTACAAGGGTTACACAGCAGTTTTTGCAGTGCTCCCATAAAAGTTTACCTTCAAAGATAAGCCAATTTGCTGACCCTTAGTAATAGTAACTAGAATCATCCTTTTGGCAGATTACTTTAATGTTAAACGGTTTATAAAACTTTTCCTAGATAAGGCTTTACATATGTTATAAAGATACATCTACTCTTTGTAAATGCAATTACTTACCATTTCATGAGAAACATTAATTCTCCACTGCTGTCTGTGGCACCAATTATTCGCTCAGGATCAAGACCTCTGGCAAAGCCCCTTGGTTTGTCAGCCTAGTTAAAAGTTAAATGCATATTTACATAAATCCTATACATTTTCTATACAGCAAACTAAGAACATTAACTTTGTTTATTTTATCAATACATAGCCTTTTCTCACAATACAGAGAAAACACTCGTTTTCTGCTAACTCAAAAATTGCTAGCTCTTTAATCAATATGAAATACAACTAAAATTGTAATTAAAATACTAATCAATGGCTCTCAAAGATATGAGAAGCCATGAGACTTTTACAGGGGGCCTACAAGGTCCCTCACTTTATGTATGTATATATATATATAAAATATATGACTTTGGACTGCCACACCTAATTTCAACTAACATAGTAGCGTAGTGGTTACGAATTGGGCTGCTAATTTCATGGTCAGCAGTTCAAAACTACCAGCTGTTATGTGGGAGGAAAGATGAGGCTTTCTGCTCCTGTAAAGATTTACAGCCTCAGAAACCCTGTACAGGGTCGGTATAAGTTGGAACCGACTTGACAGCACATACCATAACAAACTTAATGAAAACCATGCTTGTTTGTTTAACATGTTAAACTGGTTTTATTAATCCACTCTGAGAATCTCAACAGTTTCTAGATTTATACAGCTGATATCAACAAATCCTTTCTTCTTTCCAGAGTTTACAACAATGCCCCAGGTTCTGGAGTCAGACTGCATGGGCTAGAATGATGGCTCTAACCCTTACTAGGTACTGGGCAAGTTACTTAACTGTTTTGTGGTTTGAGTTCATTATCTGTAAAATAGGAACAATTATATAGTTATCTATTTACAAGGTTTATGAAATGCAAAGCAAGTTATTTAGAAGACTGCGTGGCACGGCACATCATCATCAGGGCGTTAAAATACACGAGAACTACTCTTACTAAGGAGTTCTGTTCACTGGTTGGCAACTCAAACCCACCACAGCTCCTCAGAAATCCGTTAACAGCAGAAGTAGGGAATAAGAATCATAAAGCCTGTGAAATCATTTGGTTTGGCCCTGCCAAGGCAACTGCAATTCCAGCTATCCAAATATACCAGGCTAATTTTTCTAAGTTGATAATGTTCTATGACCTATGAGTGGTGCTATAAATATCCAAATGGCCCTTGGCAGATTAAAGGTTCCCCACCCGTTATACAGGGTCACTATGAGTTGGAATCGATTTGATGACACGTGACAACATTAAAGCCATTTTTCTATTGAGCATGTGATTTATTTTCATATTTTGGACACTGATTCTAAACATTACTTTTGGTTTTGTCAGCTAAAGCATTCAGGATCAAATTTGTGGCAGCCTCTAATATCCGTAACTCTAAAATGGGAATACTTAAGAATCTTAATGGCATTGTCATGAAGATTAATTGATAAAGCACTTGGCATTTAGTTCAAATAACCAAATTTTAAATTCTTTTCAAAATAAAATATTTATCTGTATAGTGTGTTTTGTCCCCAAAACCCTAGAAATGGATTTTGCATCAAAGTATTTCCCTCAACTGCTAGATAAGCCAGCAAGAAAGCAGATTCTGTTTTAGCCAAGGATAGAAATAGTTACCTGATTTTCTCAAAGCAACATACATTATTAATGAGACAAAAATGTAGTGAATGAACCAAATGTTTCAACACAGCAGATTTTATTATCAAAGATTATGTTACATGTCATCGAGTCATTTCAGACTCATAGTGATGCTATATAGGGTTTCCTTGGAGCGGCTGGTGAATCTGAAATGCTGACCTTGCAATCTAGAGCTTACCCTTCAGTGCCATACCAGACAAAGTACTGCTTGGCAGTACAAATGTCAGAGACTGATGGTCTGCAGTCAAGATGCGCTATGTGGATTATTTCCCTCTGTAGTGTAAGGGATTTCAATGACCTAGCATTAGTGTTTGTACTTAAGACGGCTGGTCTCAGATCACAGCAAACTGGTGGTAATCAGGAATCAAATGCATCATCTACCAAAATAGTGCTGGCACATTATTTTAATTGGTGTAAGCACTTACTGGATAAAACACAAGGTTAAGTGTTTGACTAACAGTTCAAATGTTGGCAATTCAAAGCCTAAACCAGAAGCACTTCAGAAGACAGGCCTGGTGATCTGCTCCCCAAAGGCCTTGAAAAACCTCATGGCAGGTCTAGTCTGAATACATGGGGTTCCTTATCATCAGAATCTACTCAACAACAGAAGCACACTTATACAGCACAGGCTACACACACCTATCCTTTTTGTTCTAAGTATTAAATACTTAGAAAAGGCTTTCAAATATGAAAATCAAGCCATCAACCTTTTACCAAGTAGTTGTTCTAAGTGCCCTTGAGCCAGTTTCGACTTATAGTGCTTTCCCCGCCCCCCCCATTCCTAGGGATTCCCAGGAGCGGGTGAAGAGCTTTGAGTCACCAATCTGCCTTGTAGATCTTACCAACCTTGAGGCAGAGTGCTTATCCTTATGGCGCCATATCAGGACTCCTTTACGTTACTTTGGTTGAAATTGTTTTATACTTACAGCATCTCTTTTTTTCTTTGACTTGCTGTCATCAGATTCACTGTCAGACAAAGATTTCCTTTTTGTACCATCCTTTTCTTTACCAGCTTTTTGAGAATTCAGGAATGCCTCAATTAATTCTGGACAATCTAAATTTTCTTCAGGTTCCCAAGTATTATCAGCACTGTGGTTAAAAAAAAAGAAAAGAAAGAAAAAAAGATGAAATTAAGCGTGGGTATGTCATCATTGGAATCCATTTTCAGTTATCAAAAAATGGTCTTCTGTACCATAGATACGGATCACCTCTCTTCCCTATGCATACATTTTGTTCAGATTTTAAATTTGTGCCAGTTTACAGAGCAAATTGGTTTTCTATTCCCCAATACGTAATCTAGTCACTCCAGCAATTCAGATTCAGAAAATCTGTTTTGTGACACTGATTATAAACCCCACAATTTAATAGTACTCTTCCCACTTCTTTTCCTATCCTTTGCTGCCTTCTGAGCTTTTATATCTGCACCATCTAGTATGGTTGACTGTTGTAATCAACAAACATGTCTCAGATGTTTATAGGCCTGACAGTTGAACCTTGAGGGTGAGTTCAGTTCTAGGCTTGAAAGGCTCTAGTTTCTGGGGTACCCCTAGATTTAGAAAAAAATGATTATAGTTATCACCTACATACAACTTGGTTTGGGAGTCAGGTATCCATTAATGTCCTGAGACTCCAAAAGTGGCTTGAGAGCTTGTTAGTGCAAACAATTAAAACTCTTGGCTATGAGTCAAAGGGTTGTAGTCTACCCAGAGGTGCCTTGGAAGAAAGGCCTGGCAACCCACTTTAGAAAAACCAGCTGCTGGAAGTCTTATGGGGTATAGTTCTACTCTTAACACACATGGGATCACTGTCACCATGAGTTCGAATTATCTTGATGGCAACTGGCAAATTGTGTATTGTTAAGTGGATTTTGAATCAAAGTGACCCTGCATAGGGTTTCCAAGGAATAGCTGGTGGGTTTTAGCCACCCATCTTGCAGTTAGCAGTCCAATGCTTATCCTAACATAACAGGACTCCAAAGTAGTGGGTTGTCGTTAAGTGGTGTCAAGTTGGTTCCAACTTACAGTGATCCTGTAGAGTTTCTCAGGAATGGTGGGTGAATTTGACCTGCCAACCGTTCAGTTCAAAACCGACACTTTGGTCAAATCCTCATCTTACGTTGCCACACAAATTAATAGGCAAAGGCAGTCAAAAGAGTTGAGATTGGAGCCTCCGTTTTTGTTGTGCAAGGTAGAAGAATTCAAGTGTAATAATACATATCAAAATATGGACATATAATTTCTGCACTTATTTAGCAATCTAATGCTATCCTCCAGTTCCTTACAAGGAAAGTCAATACAAAAACCCTCCACTATTGAGTTCATTCTAACTCACAGTGACCCTAGGACTTCTGAGGCTGTTAATCTTTATGGGAGCAGACAAACTTTTCTTTTTCCTGTGGAGTGGCTGATGGGTTTGAACTGCCAACCTTGCAATTAGCAATCCAGTGCTTATCATACCAGGGCTTCTTCAACTAACATAAAAATGAGTCTACAGTAACCTAGAGTCTCTATGAGTCAGAACCAACATGATAGTACCTAAGAAAAGTACAGGACCTGGATTATGATGAGCATTTCTATTTAAAGAACCAGTAGTCTACATTGCATAACATCAACATTTTAGTGTCCTCTGTATGTAAAACCAGGAGCCCAGGTGGTGCAGAGTGATTAAAGCATTCTGCTGGAACTGAATGGATGGTTGTTCAAACCCACCACCCTCTCCTTGGAAGGATGGTATCACAGTCTGCTTCCATAAAGATCTACAGCCTCAGAAACCCTATGAGGGCATTTCTACTCTGTCCTACAGGGCCATTATCAGTCAGTATCGACTCAATGGTCACGAGAGTATATAGAAAAACAACATAAATTAGGTATTTTAATTTGTACAGTTTCTAACCATACTAAAATGACTTACAGGTAGGTAATCCTAGTCTCAAATCTGCTTGATTTCAAACACAGGACTTTGGTCTTTTTAAATAAACATCAGTTAGTCTGAAATTAAGAGTGACTTTAAAAACAACAACAAAACTTATCAGAAAACGGATAAATTTGACATCCTATAGGACTGAGTGTGGTGCTGTGGGTTAATGTGCCAGATCACAAGATGTCTGAACTGCAAGGTTGAAGCTTAACAGCCGCTCCTCAGAAACCCTATCCAGGGTTGCTATGGGTTGGAACCGACTCGATGGCACTTAACAACACAGGACTGACTAGAACTGCTCTATAGGATTTCTAATGCTATAATCTTTACAGAGGGAGTCCTGGTATGGCACTGTAGGATAATGTGAAGGACCACAAGGTTAGTTTGAATTGCAAGGTCAGTGGTTCAAACCTACCAGCCACTCCTAGGAAACTATACAGGGCCACTATGAGTAGGGATGCACTCGACAGCATGTAACAAACTTTATGGAAGTAGACTGTCACATCTGTCTCTGATGGGTTTGAACAGCTGATTTTTTTTGCCTAATCACTGCACTGCCAGGCCTCCTCAAACCCCAAAGTCCAGTTAAACATAAAAAGCACTGAGGCTTCTTACTCTGTAAATCCCTTCCACTTCAGGAAATACTCCACCTTCCCATTAACTACACGTCGGTCCAGCACTTTTTCTACCACAAACTCTTCAGGTTCTGCTTCTTCAACTTTTTTACTCTTTCCATTCTGTTTCTTTCCCATTTTTTGCTAAAACAACACAAAACAAAATCAATTTAAGAAACAATTTCTTTTGAATTTTATGTACATTTAAAAGGCTACATTGTTTATATTGTTTTTGCATTCAAAACCTATCAACTACCGTACTTCACCAAGAACTATAATAAAAAAACACTATCTGGAAAATAGTTACCTTTTCTGTTTTATGTCTACGTCATCTGCACAAGCAAGTTACTAGTTTTCAACTCATTTTAACTGCAACATGGCAAAAAATAACTAGCAAGTATTAAAGAGAATAGGAAGCAGTTGAGTATGTCCTATAAGTGAACCACAGACCTGTTAAAACTAGTCCTTAATAGTAGTGATTCCCTTTTCTCCATTCAAGCCACTATGTTAAAACGCCAATGTGAAAAGCCCCCAACAATAGAGAAGAAAAATAGCCACAGAATGAAAGTAACTTTCATAAAAGAAAATACAATAGCCTTAATACTTCAAAAGCAAAAATGATATACTCCTGGGTCAGGTAAAAGAGATTTCTAATGTCACCTGAGTGTGTAACCGCAAATTTCCATCAACTAACAGATGTGTTATGTGAGAACAGAAAATGTGCAAACTAAAACAAAAATCCAACCCTAATATGTTAGGCTCATATAAAAAATCATTTCTTCTTGAAACAGGTATTACTGAAAACAAAACAAACGAATTGTCCAGTTTCAGAAATAACAGCATGGCAAACATTAAAAAAGTTTCCAGACTGCAAAAGTCATTTAAAGATATGCAGTGATATGAGATGTATATATACACACGTTAAAAATGGACTGGAATTTAAAAAATGTAGCAAACATTAGATTTTATTTTGAAGTCTAATCTTAAAATTCTCATTAGTCAGGAACTTGAAGGTTGGGTACAGTCAAGTATCTGTACTGTACACTGTACAAGGAAGACAGGCATGGTAATGGGAGAAGCCAAGAAATTAGAGTAGACAAAAGTTTACAGATACTGACTGTAAAAGAAAAACAATACTGCTACTGTCCATTAAGAGGTTAAAAGAGTAAGAGGATGCCAAAAATATTAAAGAAAACAAAAAACATCTATAATAGTTATTTTAATATTATCTACACGAAAATAAGGCCATACTGAAAGCTACTATTATACATAACACATAAGGTAGTTACAAACATGCTTTTCAAATAAAAGTGCTTATCTGGTTTAAGCTAGAATTACGTTTTGAGCACAAGGTGGATTTGAGTCAAAACACATTTCCAATTATATAAAACATTTCAAGTATAACACACGTTATCTCTCAAAATTATAAAATAAAAGCAAACACACATGCACATACATGAGAAGTAGTCAATCTGTGATCCTTTATAAAAGTGCAAAATATTTACAGGCCAAAAAACTTGCAAACAGTAAGACTATCAAAACTGTACAAAAACAATCTCATTTTACTGAGATTATGCGTGTTTCCTATACATATTTGCAAAGCCTTCTATTTCATGAACAGCTAATTCCACTCCCATTCAAAACTTATTTGATAAAGGACAGGTGACTGTAAAGCTAGTTCCTTGTTTACATTTTGGTTGGCTGATTATGGAATTTGAAGGCAGGCTCAATCCTGAGGGGGCATAGAAGATGCTTTATATCTTACTGATGATTCTAAAATACACATGGTAATCATCTGTGCCACAGAAACTCACCAATAATGGGCCTTTTATTTCAATGTTTTCCAAGGTACTTAAATTTAAATGTGCATCTGATGGCACAAATTAAAAATGACCAGCTTGTCCTTTTTTATGTGAAACCCAAGGGGGAGAATACAGAGACCAAAACCAAATGTTTTGCTTTACTTAAATGTTGACACTTTCCTTTACATCCTTATGAATAATGAAATGTATTAGAGGTAAATACTACAGGAACCATAAATTTGAATTTTGTGATTTTTAAAAAGAGGTTTCCACTGTTGTTTATACTTGTGACTTGACATGACTCAATCTACAGGTCTTTACATTTGTGACTTTTATCCAAGCGTTAAGTATGGAAATGTTGGGTTAAGTTGCTGTGTCTGGAAAAGAAAATTAAAAATTGCTTAAAAGAGCAAGCAGACCTGGTATTTTATCCATAACACAACATTATGAATTTGATTCTTTTGTGTATTAGAAACCACTGCAATAATGTACAGGTCCTCATGGATTGCACAGAAGCAAAAATGAGTATGACACAATGACCAAAGTAATTTGAAATATTCATCCTTTGCAACAACCTAGGTGCACAAGACACCTCTTTTAAACTGGGTGTTAACAGAAAATACTGTTTCTCCAGAATTCCAAATGGCTTTACTGCATATGAGAACATATTCCTCCACATTACATAATTATTTCAAGATACTTGGCAAAAGTCCTATTTGTCCTGTTTCCAAATTCTTGAGCACTAGACAAGAGATTCGACTTATATAAATGAATTAAAGCTATTAAGCCAAGTCAATAAGTATCTGAATTTAATTTCCTGCCCCTAATAATATTAGGGACCAAGAGGTGTGCAGGGAATATATGGATGTAAATTTCTCAACCACAGAGATGCAAAGTTTTAAGTTTTTGGGAAAAAAGCTTGAGTTAGATCCTTACGTAATTTAGGTTTTCATTAACTTACCAATGTAGTTTTATTGGAGGCCATTTTTTATTGCAGACTTGAAGAGCTATTACTAGAAAAATGCATGACAGTTAAAAGGAAGTTTGCATGATACAAAAAAAGGTAGCTAATTAACACAAGTTTTGTTGGATTCCAACCCCCAGATAGGTAGCGCACATATCCAACTTGGCTAGAAATCAGAAAAGTGAGTTTGGAGCTCCTGCCTTCATTACTGGGGGGTCTGTGCCTTGAGTTTATCAGTGTTCTTTCTAATTCACGTGGGGGAGGGGAGGACCATTTGTACCGGAGACTGAGCGTTACATTGTGCAAAAAAATAGTAGATAAATGTTAATGTGGCTTTTTCTCCCCAAATTATACCAAAGTACGCTTTTGTTTTTAAAGGATATACACTTTTATTATCCAAACCTCACTGGTTAAGCTATACTGGATTTTTCCTCTAGATCTTCTCTTAACAGTCCCGAGAGCTTCCTACACCAGCCTCACTTGATTTCTCCTCAGAAACCATCTTTCTCCCCGATTACTCATTAAGAAAAGAAACAAAACAAAAAGTCAAAAAAGAAAAAAACCCTAAAGCGAACTGCAGCCTCAATCCCGTTTTCAGACCCTTTAAAGCCCAACGGCCCCGCTGGCCCCCTGCGGGGGGGAATCCGGCGCGCACAGGCCTGAGCGCCCACCCCCCACCCGAGAGCGCGGGCCGCGTGGTCAGCGCATCCGCGGGGAGAAACAAAGGCCTGGGCGCGGGGGCTCAATGTCCCCGCGACACCCGCCCGACGGCCCGCACCTAGCACTCGCCACGTAACGGAGCGGCTGCAGACTCCGGACAGCGGGCCGCGCGCAACGCCAGGAACCGCGGATGCGGGAAATCGCGCCGCCCTCCCGGAGGCCCGCTCGCCGCCCAAGCCCCGAGAAGCAGGCGGGAGGGGGAGGCCCCTCAGCGCGAGCGGGGAAGGGGGAGGAGGGGAGGAAACGCGCTTTGTCTCGAAATCAGGCGGCTGCCGCCACGGCGTTGGCCTCGCGAGGACTCACTAGTCCCCTCAACAAACTGCCAGGTGCCGGCCCTGAGCTCGGGCCTCCGCTCGCCCCTCCACTCCTTCCCGCCAGATATCGACTCGGGTCGGGCGGGGAAGGGCGGCCTCGGGAGCGGGGAGCTGGGGTGTGGGGCCCTGAGGTGCATGTGGGATCGTAAGCACCACCACGCAGTGAAAGCTAGAGAGAAAGAAAGACACCGACTTCACCGCCTCCGAGCTGCTCCGGCTCCCGGGTCTGCGGCGTCTCGGGCCCTGCGCGCCTCCAGCTCGAGCCACATCCGAGGAGGAGGAGGCTGGGGAGCTGCGCGCTGGGGCGCCGCCGGGAGGAGAGGGGGGAGGCGGCACCGCCCACGCTGGGCGGCGAGGGGCGGGGCTGACGGGCGCGCGCCGACGGGGGAGGGGCCGCGACCGCCGGGAGTCCCAGGCCGCGGGCGGGGGAGCGGAGGCGGCCGCGGCACTTACCGTTCGCGGAGTGGCGCCTGGTGGTTCCCCGGAGGGGAAGGAGAGAGAAAGAGGGGCAGCTACGGTGACCGGAACCTTCTCGGCGGAGGCTTTTCTGTTTCGCAGCGGCGGCGACTGGCGCCAAAACCGGACTCCGCCCACTTCCTCGCCCCCGGGAGTGGGTGCCTCCTACCGCCGGGAGGGAGGTGGAGAGAAACCTGGGGGTGGAAGAATTGGGTGCGAGTAATGTGCTCTTCCTGCAGCAGTACCCTCCTGAAAAACCTCTATTGAACCCAAAGGGTCGGCCCAAGGACGTAAACCCGGGTTTGGTCGTTGGGATGTGAATAGTAATTTGATGACCAGAAATCGCTTCGGGTGTTTCCGGAAGGGGCAGAGTCAGCCCCGTGCTAGGGGAGGGGGAGTGAAGGGGGTTAAACGACAAAGGCAGACGACTAAAGTTTTTATGGTGGGAGAACCCAGGGGATTATCAAAAGTGCTGCAGCAGGTTTCACTTCCTCGAGCAGCGGATTAAGCTCCTCCCGACGGCTTTAATTTCAAACTGCGCGACCGTTTTTTCACTAGCCGTGCGCTAAAGCGGGGGCTGGACTCAATTCTGAGCGAGAAATACGCCAGACCCGAGCCTTCCGCAATTCACTAAGCACTATTTACGCAAATGACATCAAGCTCCACTGCTAGCCGCAGGCAGGGGGAGGGTACGTATTTGGCGTAAAGTGGGCGTAGAGCGTTCCCGCCATTGGCGGCCGTTAGGACGTTTACGCAACGGCTTGACGTATAGGAGGACGCGTTAGTCGGGGGAAGGTTCTAGAAAAGCGGCGGCAGCGGCTCTAGCGGCAGTAGCAGCAGCGCCGGGTCCTGAGCGGAGGTGCTCCTTGCGGTGTTGTTTCTCGAACAGCAGCAGTTCTCACTCCAGCGCCAGGACGAGTCCGGTTCGTGTTCGTCCGCGGAGATCTCTCTCATCTCGCTCGGCTGCGGGAAATCGGGCTGAAGCGACTGAGTCCGCGATGGAGGTAACGGGTTTGAAATCAATGAGTTATTGGAAAGGGCATGGCGAGGCCGTTGGCGCCTCAGTGGATGAGGGCCACCGCTTCTGTAGGAGAGCGGCAGAGAAGTAGGGCCGCGCCCAACGCGCTTGGCCTGGTGATGTTTTTGTGGGCATCTTAGTGGAGGCCTGATTGTAGAGCACCCTCAGCCTCCCGTCGCCATTTCCTTTTACTGGGTTGGGGGATGGGGAACTTGCACATGGCGGACGCAATCCCGCATGACTGGTACTGGGGCGCGGCGGCGGGAAACCCTTTTTTTTCAAAAAAGACACCCGTTTGGGGCCGGAGCCCCCGATGTGTGGGCGCCTGAGCGTTTTGGGGGGCGCGAGGCCCGCGGGAGCCGGCTACGCTTCCCCTCCCCCCCCGTCTCCCGGGAACCGGATTTGGCGGCCGCCATTTTCATTTCTCTTCTTCCTCGCAACGCCTTTCTGTTCAGTCCTTAGATTCTATTTTGGGGGCCGTCTAATTGAGGAATGGAAGTAGTTATGTGCATCTGTTGCTTCAGAGGCTGTTTCCACCCGCTTTCGAGGTGGATTTCGAGCGTTTGGGGCGCTTAAAGCGTCCAAGCCCTGCGCACCTCGTTACGGGCGCTCTCTGTCCCCGCGATGAAATGGCGCCATTGCGCTCCGGCGGCGCGCGGGAGGGGGCGCGGGGGGGCGGCCGGGCCCGGGCTCCGGCCGCCGCACCACAAAGGAGCCATTTGATCGGTGCCAGCCCGGCGCCCCGAAGAACGGGTTTAGCTGGGTCTGCAGAGATTAAAGAGGGCAGTTAAATTGCGGGAGGCTGAAAAGCAAAATAAAAAATGGGCGCTCTCAGATTCAGTATTTTACTACGTGCAAGGGGGTCGGGGAGGAGGTTTGGGAGGAATCTCCGTCCAGAATCCCTTACTGGCCGGAGGCATTGGGGTAAATTGCTGCCTGTTTCCTGGGGAAAGGACTCTAACAAGAAAGACTGCGATAGCGATCTTTGTACGGGAGATCAATGGCTTTATCGCCAGTAGGATCCTGGCTGTTGAGTGCGCGTCGCTGCTAATCTATGTACTAAGCTGTTTCAGGCCTAGGTCGCTGTGTCTTTGAACTTTGTCACTTGCCTTTCTCGTTTCTGTTTGCAATCATGGTTGATCGTTATATTGATAAGCATAAGGTCTCAAGTGAAGGGGGTCTACATGATTATTTTCTTTGACCCTAAAGCCCGCTTGCTTATAAAATTACTTGGTTTATAATCGATAGTGGACGTTGGGTAAGTTTGGAAAAAAGTACAAGGTAAGTAACGCGTTTTTGCCCTTTGGTGTAGTGGTTTTTAATAATTGTAGGTTGTGTTTCTATTTGAAATCATCCTCCTTAACTACTTGTGTTTAAAGAGAATCCTAATAGCAATCTTGGCTAAATAGTTAACGGTGTTCTTAAGCCAAGTATCTTGTTGAGTCATTTCCACTAATCCTATTTTTCTTATTCTGAAAACACTTTAACTACACTGGGGAGTGAGCCTGCCTGAAATGGGCTCTCTAGATTATTTGGGAGAATATCTTCCTTGATGAGGAACTTGCAGTGAACTGATTAAGAGCAGCAATACTTGTGAATAAATATTTGTTTACAAAATTTGTATACTTGTATACAAAATTGATCTTTTGGTCTTTGATACATTTCCATAACTTTGTCCTGAATATTACGTACGGACTTTTACTTTATATTTAAATTTCTTACCTGTAAGGTTTAGTGGCCCAATCCTTTGGTTGCCCAAAGAAAAGGGGACCGTTAAGCAGTGTGTTTGCTTGCTGGTTTGCAGGTGCTGAAGTTCAGCTCAAATACGTTTCTTTTCAACTGTAAAATTTAAGACTTTAATGCTGCGTAGTTTGCCAAATAACCACTAAATTCGGTAGGCCTTGAGTTTTACTTTAAAAATTAAGTGTATTTTGTAAATATGCAAAAATGTATGCAACATTGGCTTAGTGCAGTGATGTTAATATGCTTAACATGTACAGTCATCACGGTTCATTTCAAAACGCATTATATATGTTCTTGGTAATACTTTTAAAATCTAAAATTACATTTAATGTATACGGTGACTTAATTTTTATGGTTGGTAACTGAGCTATCAGACTTTAATGTACCATCTAAAATACTGGGGGGTCTCCTCCATCACCTCCACAGACACAGAAAAACAGTATATTAGATTTTTTTAAGTTTTAGCCAGTCTTACTTTGTCAGAAAAGATTAATGTTTTTTGACATTTTGCACCATTACTTTTTTTCCTCCTAGTTGGTATATGGGGAAACGCCATTTTTCCCCCTAGTGATGTTTTTTCCTGTTGAGATTCATTGGAACCACCACCAGAGGGGGCAGTTAAAGGGAAAATAATTTGTCACTTAAACAGTGAATTCTGAAATGTATAGTAGACTGGGTTATAAGGAGCTAGTTATTTTTGAACTTAAAAACAATGATCTATGACTTACAAGATTTTTTTGGATATAAGATTGAATGTGACAATATTGGTAATTTCTCAACAGCCATTAACTGACTACAGAGAATATTCACTGCTTTCTTACCAGAAAGCTTTTAAGTAACTACATTAAATTTGTTTACAATAGGTTTATGTCGAGTAGATTTAGTTCAGCCATTAATGACTTTGAAAACTGTATAGTTCAGATGAGGCAATTTTTGGTGTAGCACAACTAATAATGCAGTTTAACATATGGTTTAAATTTGATGTAAGTTTTTTTTTTCCCCCCCAGAAAACTTTAGAAACTGTTCCTTTGGAGAGGAAAAAGGTACTCTGCCAGCAGGTCACCTCATAATTTAAGAATTTAATTTCCTGCATACAGAAAGAAAATGTAAATAAAAATTGAAATGATGTTTTCCTTTCCAGAGAGAAAAGGAACAGTTCCGTAAACTCTTTATTGGTGGCTTAAGCTTTGAAACCACAGAAGAAAGCTTGAGGAACTACTACGAACAATGGGGAAAGCTTACAGACTGTGTGGTAAGTTAACTGGAAAGTGTGACTAACAAATGTGAGCCTCTTCATATTTGATTTCAGGCTTTAAAATGTTGAGAATCCTGGGGGGAAATCACCTTATATCAGTATAGTTAAAATAATCAGATTTCATACTAACCTGCCTATTTGGTTTTAAAGGTAATGAGAGATCCTGCAAGCAAAAGGTCAAGAGGATTTGGTTTTGTAACCTTTTCTTCCATGGCTGAGGTTGATGCTGCCATGGCTGCAAGGCCCCACTCAATTGATGGAAGAGTTGTTGAGCCAAAACGTGCTGTAGCAAGAGAGGTGAGCAAAATAATGCAATAAACATGTAGCATATGCTGTGCCACTGAATTAGAATTCTTTAAGAGAAATTGCTTATGTTGTTATAGGTCTTTGTTTTTCTATAGTTGTCTTGGGTGTCAGGATTTTTACCCCTAAATTAGCTAGCCTGACTTTCGTTTGCATGCTATGCTTTCCTTGGTGTTTTATAATAGACTGTAAGCCATGTATGCTACACAGATGGCTTCAAATTAATGTTTGATTTCTACTTTTAACTCTTTATTTTAGGAATCTGGAAAACCAGGGGCTCATGTAACTGTGAAGAAGCTGTTTGTTGGTGGAATTAAAGAAGATACTGAGGAACATCACCTTAGAGATTACTTTGAGGAGTATGGAAAGATTGATACCATTGAGATCATTACTGATAGGCAGTCTGGAAAGAAAAGAGGCTTTGGCTTTGTTACTTTTGATGACCATGATCCTGTGGATAAAATTGTATGTAAGTGTCTGAAGGGATTATATTGACTGCTTAATATATTTTTAATTTTAGGTGTATAAACAGTTAATAACTAATTGAAAGATAACTTAAAAGAAAACTGCCATTTGGTTAATGTTACTGAATGATGTATAATTTTCATTTCAGTGCAGAAATATCACACTATTAATGGTCATAATGCAGAAGTAAGAAAGGCTTTATCTAGACAAGAAATGCAAGAGGTCCAAAGTTCTAGGAGTGGAAGAGGAGGTAATTTTTAAAGTCTCAATTTTTTTTTAATGTATTTGTGTAAATGCTTGTGGTTACTAACAGAGCATTTGTTTTAGGCAACTTTGGTTTTGGGGATTCACGTGGTGGTGGAGGAAATTTTGGACCAGGACCAGGAAGTAACTTTAGAGGAGGATCTGGTAAGCTTAAGATATATGTGCTTAAAAGATTTAATTTATTTGATTGAAATATAATTAGACCTTGGTTAAAAATCAGGAAATGTAACCAAATTATAAGTAGTTGCTAAGACGGACATGCTTTAAAAAGAGTCTGTAGGCTTAAAAATACTTGATGTATGCTAAAATTTTACTCTTGTGTTAAGTGTCATCAAGTCATTCCAACTCAGCAACCTTGTCTAGGGTTTCTGAAGCGCAGCTGCTGTTGGGTTTGAATTGCTGACCCTTGTACCTTATTTCGTTTTCAACAAGAATCTTTGGCCTTGTCCAATGCATATGGTTTTTATACTTACCATAAACACATCTTTGAGGCTTACTATGTTAAAACCCCAAGATTTGGCAATATTCTTGATAGTTAGTTTTGCAATTTTGTTCAATTTTATGAGTTAACCAGGAGTGCTTGTCTTCAACTTAGAAAGGGGTTTTCCTTATTAGTGACTCAGAAGTGCTTGTAGGAAGTGTGGACGAAAGAAGTGTTAGAAGTTTAATGAGATGGATGAATTATTTTTTCCCTAAACAGATGGATATGGAAGTGGTCGTGGATTTGGGGATGGCTATAATGGGTATGGAGGAGGGCCTGGAGGTGAGTTTCTTATATTTTGGTGTATGTAATTTAGAGATTGAATCACATTGTATGTTTACAAGTGTATGTTATATACATTGTTTTCAAGTGTTTGGGTTTTACCATTTTTATTTGTTAAGGACCTCTAGGTGATGGTTAAATTTTCTGACTTTCTTTGTGTCTCAGTTGTATGTCTTCAGGAACTTGAGTATATTTGTAGGTTTTAGTGTAATTTATATACGAATAAAAAGGATAGCGTTTTCTCAAGCAAAAGAATTAGACCTAACTGTGGTCTTAGCTATGCTTTTCTGAAGAATACCAGATATGGTTAAGATATATATATACCACATAAGGCAAGTAAATGATTGTATTAGGTGATGGGTTCCCCATGACAGCATCTCAAAAATTTACCTAAGGAAGTTTTCCTAAACAACATAAAATGCTCTGGGTCTCTGACATATGATACAACTGCGAACCAATGTTAGTATGTCAATTGATGAATGTAGTTTTGTTGGAAGTACAGAAAACATTAATAGAAATCCTATTAACTAAGTAAGGGATATTTAAAGTTGTTAACAGCCAGATTCTGGTCCCCCCTACCCCCTTCCCATTTGGCATGACCAAATAAACTACTTTTGTATACCACTATTTAAAACTTTGCAATAATTTTAATTTGGTTCTATGAGAAAACTGAGTTTTTTCATATTTAACTGCAAGTTTTGAAATTACTAAATAGTTTCCTGGTCCTTGTTCCACTCAAGGAATAGTGTTAATGTTTTAAGGAAAAGGCATGACAATTCAGTGAAATAAGAGCTCTTTTCATTAGGATCATTAGAAGGATGTAGCTCTTTAATACTATCAACTCAGTGATCCATTGTTGGCTTTTCCTTTACCCATGGTAGCTTAATATACGCATTTAGTAGTATTTCCAGATGCCTTTAAAAGGGGCCCTTTGAACATGTGTAGTGTTGGAAGAACTGTGACATGGTGGTGTTTAGTCTCCATAAATGGTTTTATCCAGTTCATTGAGTAGTCTCTACCTGTTCCCAAATGTTTACCAAGAATTAACCATTCTGCCCTTGAGGCTCTTTGCTCTTCTAGAATGTAATAGAATAAATACATTAATATGTGTTGTGAAAAGCTGCAAATGGGGTGATAAGACAGTTCAAATGGCATTGAAAATACTAAGTAATTACTTAAAGGCTTATTTTATAATAGGTGGCAATTTTGGAGGTAGCCCTGGTTATGGAGGAGGAAGAGGAGGATATGGTGGTGGAGGACCTGGATATGGCAACCAGGGTGGGGGCTACGGAGGTGGTTATGACAACTATGGAGGAGGTAATAAATTCACCTGCAACCTTTATGTGGGAGTTGGATTGAAATTAATGACGTAACACTTGAGATTTTTCATTACATATGTTGTCAGTTGTTGCTTTAAAAGATTGTTAGATAGGTATGTCACAATTGTTCTAATGACTTTGTATTTGTGGGAGATTTGTCTTAAATACTCAGCATGTATCAGTGGTTTAGTGTTTTACTCTAATGTTCATCATGCAAGTCTGCTATTCCAAATCTTTTTCCAGGAAATTATGGAAGTGGAAATTATAATGATTTTGGAAATTATAGTCAACAACCTTCTAACTACGGTCCAATGAAGAGTGGAAACTTTGGTGGTAGCAGGAACATGGGTGGACCATATGGTGGAGGTAATTTATAACTCCAAAAACATTTTTCAAATTGATTAATTAGGTAGGCGTGGGTGGTTGTATGAATACTGCATTAAAATCTTTATTGAGAGCTTGCTCCAGTTGTCCTCTTACTTGTAGCAGAGGAATAAGCAGTAGCTCATGGGTTCAAATCCATGACATAATGGCTAAAAACTTGACTGCTTTAACCAGTGCACCCTGTATTTATACATGGATATATGTTAAGTGCCATCAAGTCATTTCAAACTCATAGCTCAGGGTTCCTGAAGAGTGGGAAGTGATTGTGAACTGCTGACGTTGCAGTTCAAAGTGATTTTTGTGATGGCAGTATTGACTATAGCACTGTACCTGGACATGGTATTTGGGCACAGATAATCCCATTGAATATATAGAATATTGCCAAAATTTAAATTTACATACAATTATTTGAAATCAGTTATTCTCTTAGTCTGTATTTCTTAAGAGAATTAGCTAAGTGACATTGTTGGTGTTAGAAATTGTTTGATGTGTTTAACTCGGCCTGATCCTGGAAGTTAATATTCAGACACTTTTTTTACTGGGATTGAGTGGTTTTTCTGTGCCTTTCAGGCTTTTGCCTATTTTCTCAAAACCTCTTCCATTTATGATAGGGGCACTCAAGGATTAGCATTAGTATAAAAATGTTTTTAGAGGAAGTTTGTATTTTCTTATGAACCCAAATCATTTATCTTCTAAGTAACTGGATTATCTGATGAATACAAAGAATGGGTTGTGGTTTACTTTTACGTAATGGATGATAATGAAATAGAATCAGTAATTAGGTTTGATATTTGGAAATAAAAGTAAGCTTGCTTTCTCTTGCTTGTTCCAATTCTAGGAAATTATGGTCCAGGAGGCAGTGGAGGAAGTGGGGGTTATGGAGGAAGGAGCCGATATTAAGCTTCTTCCTTTTTGCCATGGGTAAGTAGCTTTTGAGTTTTACAATTATTAATGTCTTGGGAGAACTAGCTGCAGGTGTAAAAGCTTTTTAGGATGTTATCTTTCCTTAAAATCTGGTTAGATGGATAATTTCATAACCTATTTTTTTTTTACTCTTTACTTCTGTTGAAACAGGCTTCACTGTATAAATAGGAGAGGATGAGAGCCCAGAGGTAACAGAACAGCTTCAGGTTATCGAAATAACAATGTTAAGGAAACTCTTATCTCAGTCATGCATAAATATGCAGTGATATGGCAGAAGACACCAGAGCAGATGCAGAGAGCCATTTTGTGAATGGATTGGATTATTTAATAACATTACCTTACTGTGGAGGAAGGATTGTAAAAAAAAAAAAAATGCCTTTGAGACAGTTTCTTAGCTTTTTAATTGTTGTTTCTTTTTAGTGGTCTTTGTAAGAGTGTAGAAGCATTCCTTCTTTGATAATGTTAAATTTGTAAGTTTCAGGTGACATGTGAAACCTTTTTTAAAATTTTTCTCAAAAGTTTTGAAAAGCTATCAGCCAGCATCATGGTGTAATAAGACATAACGTTTTCCTTTAAAAAATTTAAGTGCGTGTGTAGAGTTAAGAAGCTGTTGTACATTTATGATTTAATAAAATAATTCTAAAGGAAATTGTGTAATTATAGACTTTTTATTTTAAATAAGTTAAGGAGTGGGTAGTATAATTAAGGTCTATTGCAAAGTCGTTGTTATATTTGTGTTAAGATAAATGCTGGTCAGATATAAGTGTGTTGTCTGCAATTCATCAGGATTAAATTATCTAGATAACTTAAGGGATATCTCTGCACAAGGAGAAACACCTTTTTAGATCTTTTAGATGCTGCTTCTTCAATGCAAGGAAAGGAAATAACCCCAGCGAGGTACTCTTCAGGGAACACAGGTCTAGTACAAGAGAACTCTTGACGGCTACTAAGTTCAGCCAGTCTTAAAAAACTGTGCTGTTTCTACAAAGCTTTAACTACAGTAGTTTATAAGGATGCCAACGAAAGCTGAGGTTGTGTAGAGCAAAATAGTGCTAAGCTTCAGTTAAACTTCTTTAGGTAAGATCTTATTTACTTTTCCTTTCTTAATTTTCCTCCCCAAAAGATAAAAACTAATACTCTCTTCAATGGTCTATTTCAGTATAGTGGTTCTTATGTAGCTTAACATAGCTATAAATTGAGTTTAACTATTAATAAACTCAAGAGAATAATTTTGTAAGCCCTGTTTTCCAATCTGTAATTTACTTAAATTATTTTGGTTGTTGTTACCCCTTTTTCCTTCTTTCCCACCCCCCTCCCCCTCCCATGAAGATTCAGGTGCTTAACATATCATTTTTTTCCCTGCTGGAATTTTAGCATTGATATGAACCATGGACAAGTATATTCTGCTGCCACAAAGACTGTAAAGTTCTTCATTTCAACAGCTGAGGCAAGCCAAGTGATCATTAATAAAGCTTTTCTTGGTTCCTTCAGTGGTGTTGGTAGTAAAATGGTAGGTAAAAGTTAGGCTGTGCAAGTTCAATACATCATGAAATTTCCCATCGTTACAACCTTGTGAATTCACATTTCTCGGACCAAGCATTTTGAACAAACTAAGGGTTTTCATTAAAATAAAAGACATTTTGATCTTCTGTTCTAGCCTTACATGCTGATCAGATAAAGGAGAAGGTAGGGCAAAATTGTTATCTGAAATTGTCAGATAATAGCTTATACCATAAGGTGTCTGACTACTACATTTATTATAAATCTTGTATGCATCCAGTGCTAAATAATTGGGTGTGCATTGGAAATCCTTTCCCAGTTCCTACCCTATAGGAGAAATGGAGATGGCTGCTGAAATTCATTTCTTAAACTAAATGTCTTCAGAGATTGATTACCTGGCTTTATTGCCTTTTCAGGATGTCATAGTCAGGGTATTCTGTATTCGTCAGTGAGTCGTCTTTGTTCCTTAAGACCATCACTGAAGTTGTATAGTTCTTTCAACAAACATGATAAACTTCTTCAGATACTTTTTTTTTCCTTTGGCAGGAAGGTGTCTTGCTGCAGGTAACTAATGAAGAAGTGGTCAACCACAGAATCTTCAAGAATAAGAAATTCTGTACCATCTGAAAGTAGTTCTTGTTGGTGCCTTCATATTTAAAAAGCACTAAGATTAAAGGGGAAATGTTTTCTGATAACATACGAGCTTCATTTAGCACAGGTTCTTAATATAAAACGACTACAAATTGAGTATTGTTTGTATAACAGTGACAAAAGGTCAGTTAGAGAAATGTATCATGTTTAAAATTCAGGTTTTGTGAGTAGACAGATAAAAATTCTATTTTAAATACAAAGTTTATAAAATAAAACACTTTTGTATCTAAGTACTTGGTGTAATGTTTACACATAAAATGTGTGAATGTTGTTCTATAAGCATTTCAGTTGTCTAAAAGGTTGCCGTTCCCTAAATTTTTAAAGCAATTTACAAATCTATGCTTATTGCCTTCCCCCACCTCCTAATATTAATGAGAAAAGCATTGTGGACACTACTTTACTGTCCCTAATAAAACGCCATTCCTTATATCTCTACTGTATATTCAGCGTTTGAATGCTGCTGTGCTTTTCTGGCTTTACCCCCTTGTATGTTTAACGTTGCTGGTGGAATTGTTTAAACCTGTGGATTTTAACCAGCTTGTTACGTGCCTTCAAGTCAGTCCAACTCATAGTGACCCTGTATAGGTTTTCCAAAAAAGCATCTGGTGGATTTGAACTGCCAACCTTGCAGTTTGAACTGACATTGTGTGCCACTGCATTATCCCACAGTGCCACACCGGGACTCTTAGCCAACTAGAGCAGTCCAAATTAACTGGCTTATGGAAAAGACTTGAGGCAAAATACCAACTTTCAGTTCTCCGTTTTACACTTAAGTGAATACATACTAAGTGTGGTTACTTTTCTGTTGTTTTTTTTAGAGGATTAAAGTTAGAAAAACTATAGGTAGTGCCTCTTTTTATTTGGATGTTTACTTGAGTTTATGAAGGAAACCAGAAAAATATCAAATTAGCAGTGAGGTTAACTGACATTTGTCTTGTTTTCTTGATCTAGTTAGTTAGCAGAAAAGGTAAGTCAAACTGAAGATGAAAATAAGCTAGTATGAGTTTTTTGTTTGTTTTTTTCCCTAGTTGAAACAGCTGCTTTTGCCATAAAATACAAACTTGGGCTAATTTGTTCAGGGGAAAGATTTTTGAAGGTTTTTCAAAAAAATGCTTCTCTATGAAGAAGCTTAGCTAGTAAATCAGGTGGGTATATATAAACAGCACATGTAAATACTAAGTCCTATGTTTTAATGTCTAATAAGTAAAGTTAAAGGGAACATCACAAATAGGGGGACATGCAAAGTGGCAAAATGAACTATCATGCTAAACCTTAGTAGCTTACCCCCAACCCCCCAAGTGTGTTGTGCTACTTAATTCAGTAAATTTAACTTTGGGATCCGTCCTAAGAATATCACATCAGAAGAGAGTGCCTATCCACTGCATTGCAAATCACATTAACAGATTAGTATATACCACCTGTGGATACAGTTTTGGTTCTGGCCTGGTCTCAAAGCTATATATACATAAGAAAACAGGTTGATATTTGCCTTCAATATTGCCTATTTGTGGGGCTGGTAAAGTAGTGTTGGCCATATCCAAGAGAAGACAGCAAAAAAAATACAGACATAAAATGGTCACAGTAATTCTTGAGTTTGGGCAGTGCCACTTCAGTTGCATTCCTCTGAAATAATCTTTGCACTGGGTAAGTTTTGGACTTAAGTCTAAAGTAAATTTGGGATCTTGGTATCTATAAAGAATTGTGTCAGTATTTTCACAAGGTGGGGGACGTGAATTTTGTATTATAGTAAAAATATATCCTTGAGAACAAATGTATGTTGAAGCCAAAAGATTTCATACACCTCCACATAATTGTAATGTTGCCCTCCACTATTTGTAGCTAATTTGTTTATCTGATTTACTTTGATAGTCGACTCAAGGGATACACCAAATAATTTGAAAGCAGAAAAAATGAAACCAATGACATTGGGTGTTTCTGCAGAAAGTAAATGGTTAAACCCTATGCATCTAACAGTCTGGGGCTTGAATCTATGGCACTCACCTTGACTCAACTGGAGCCACAACTCTGCTATAAACTAAATTTGGCCGTGAAATCAACCTTAATCTCTATGTCTTGAATGGGTGAACTGTTAACAAGGTTTCAAAAGGAAAAGAACAAATGAGACTAAATATGGGCTGTTTGACTGGAGTTCAAGATGTATATATAGAATGTTGTGCTTCGGATTTGTAAGACTCGGAACAGATTTGGAGTATGGCCAATTGGCTCTGGTGACTGGTGATAAATCAGGCTTTCTCTGCACTCTTAAGAGATTTACAGCCTCAGAAACGCTACATTATCACCTAATCAAAAAAATGCGTACTAGAAAAATGTACTATTGAGAAACCATGAGCTGATATACTCTGGAACATAAAAGTAGTGTAAAGGGACCTTAAGGTGTTTTTAATAAACACTATATTAGGGTGCTGTGGGACATTTGGGCTGGACCCACAGGTCAATGAACTGCCAAGGTTGATTCAAACTCAACTAGTTACTCCTTGGAAGTTCCTTATGGGGTCCTGTGAAGGTGCTTAACATACCAAGGTGAGTTTCTATTAGAACCTTCTGGTGATTTAGCTACAGCATGTAAGTTTTTTTAAAAATGCTGATGGCAAGTCCTGCAGTAAAAGAAACGACAGGGTTGCTGTGAGTTGAAATCAACTTGATGGCCATGGGTTTTATATGATCTTAAGCTGTGATTACATGACTTTTTTTTGTTTCCCTTTATTTTTTCTGTAATTTCATAATTGTGGTTAATGCATCAGCTAACAGACAAGTTGCTAGCACAAGTTAGTATTTAGGACAAGAGTCTTGTACATGATACCCATCCCAATGGTTTGACCTTTAACCACCAGCCTTGTGGCTCAAACATTGAGTCAGGTGCTTATCCTTTGGATAAGGAGTTGGGAGGGACCATAGGGGAAAAATTAGAAAACATGTGGTGAAGCTGTGTTAGAAATAGGAACACTGTAATGTATAAAAAGCTTCAGAGCATAGCTTTTCTATACATGTAGGTTTTTTTCCTTGTCAATAATACCTGTTCATTTCCTAGTATTATGATTATAGGATTATGGTACAGACTTGAAACTAACATGCCCTGAAATTGAGTTGGTTGGCACCTGAGATATTTTAAAAATGAACAAGTGATCACTGAACAAAATGTCAACAGTTTTCACACAATACCTCAGTCCACAAATTGACATTTACCCCCCCCAAAACAAACAAACAATGGAGATGGTGTATCATTCAGGAAGTGTGAGTTTGTTGTGGCCATTCTTGATTCTTCAGCTTCCTTATACTGGGACTGAGTAAATTTTTCTTAGCCATTGAACTGATTTGCAACTCGGGCACAGGGTGCTCTGTAGAGTTGAGACTTTATGAGTAGATAATGCCTCGTCTTCCTCAGCCACTAAGATCAACAGCTCTGCAAAACCCACTGGTTGCCATTCAGAAGCTCATTTCCCTGTGTATGAGTTGCTTCATTTTCTTTATAGTGACAAGAGGTCCACAGCCTGATCTCTGACTATATAGGTATTGACCCCCATGTATTAAAGCCTGTTGGTGCTAGGGAATCAGTTCTGACTCAGCGACCTTGTATGGCGGTTTCCAAGGAGCAGCTGGTGAACTTGAACCACTGACCTTGTGGTTCAAGCCAGCTTTGCTGTGCAGCATATTCTCAGTACCACACCATCTTGTTAAGTGCCATTGAGTCAGTTCTGATTCACAGGAAGTGACTGGTGAACTTAAACCACAAACCCAACTTGCAGTTCAGCACGTTAATCTGCAGTACCATACCAAGACTCCAGTGATACCATACGGAGTATTTTAAAACTGGTTTGCGAGCTGGCAAAGTGTTTTTGTTTGACTTCCCGAAACATTCTGTTAAGTCCTGGAGATTTCAGTGATCTGTTTGGCATATTATTGGCTATTCTAAGTCAAAGCACCATATACAAAGGGACTAAAGAAAATTTCATGGGAAATAGAAGTTCCATGAACTTTTTTGAAGCTGTCATATAAAATTTCTTAAATGATCACTATGCTGCCCTGAATGTGTGGGTACTGGTGGAAGAATGTCCAAGATGTAAGTAAACGTAAGTTTATAAAATGGAAAAGTTGACTATGAATTCAAATATAAAATTTATTTCCACAGAAAATTGTATTAGTGAAAAAAACTTTTGAAAAGCTTTCACTATATTTCAATGCTAGCAGTTAAGGCTACTTGCATTTCAAGTAAAAAAAAAACAAAAACGAATATGCTTAATTTAGACACAAGTCCTGGTGTGGCACTGCAAGTTAATGTGCTGGACTGCAAAGTCAGTTTGAACTCAAATGTCAGCGGTTCAAGATTACCAGGTGCTCCTGGGAAACACTATTCAGGCACTTAACCCAACAATTTAGATGGTTTGCTCTTTTTTTTTTTTAAAGTAACCATCTTAAGTATACAACTGGCTACAACAGTGACACATACCAGGTTCTCATGTTACCCTACTTGTGCCTATTTATGAACCTGTGTATGTGTACATTGCAGTACAAGAACTAAGTGACAACTGGCTTATTTCCCAAAAGTCTGATCCTGAAGTAGTAAACTTTTTTATCCACACAAGCTTTAAAATGGGTGATTAGTCATGCTAGATGATACAACATTTGATCTATTTTGTATATAAAATCTCAAGTCATAGAAGTTAAAACTTTGTTTAAATGGTTATGATCCAGATATAACTAGTTTCTCAGTATTTTAACTTTCCATATAATGAAACCCAGCTTCAGTTTCTTTTCTCCCGTTTTCTTTTTCCTTTTTGGTTTTCCTTTTTGTGGCCTGAGGTCACCAGTTCCTTGGGTACAATCAAAACGCTTCCATCATGGCTGCATTGAAGAGCATAATGGTTTGGATTGACAGGCCTACCTTGGTCATCTCTTAACTTCCTGAACACATCATGATAAAGATCATGTAATTTCTGTTTCATTATGTTAATAGCTTTGTTACATTGGGCTCTCTCTCTCTCCAGGGTTTCCTTTTTTGCTTGTAAGTTACACACATCTTCTTCTAGATTCAAAATGATGTCCAATTTGCGTTTACGACAGTTCTGAGCAGCAACTTTATTTTTCCCTCTTCGTCTGATATCACGGATAAGTGATACTTGTAAGTCTGTCAGATTGTACCTGCTTAGCATGTTGTTGAAGGAATCAACAGGCATGCAGACAATTTCCTCTACAGAAAAAGGAATATGCAGAGCTTTAGCACGCCGCTCATCTCGGCTTAAATTTCTATCTGTGTCATTGAGGTACCTGCTTACTCTCTGTGACATCCCAGGCCATGAAAAATATTTAGAAGTGGATTCTGCTTGCAAGTGGTAAGTGTGGTTATGAAATATGTGTTGAAATGCAACTCCATCATGAAAACCTGAATCAATTACGTGATCCCTGTGACAAATAGGCTCTGGTGAGTAGCCTCCTACAGCTCCTTCTAAGTCATGGGGAAAAGAGTCAAGATCACTACTATAACCTATAGCCCCTTCCTCATACATAGACTGAGAGGAATTGGACTTGGCGACAGATGAGCTACCCTGACTTGAATTTAAGGAAAGCCCAGAATCAGAATCTGGTTCTTCAAAAAGCTGAGATACTTCCACTGGATCAAAATCTGCTGCCAAAGACATTAAATTTATCTCATCAAATATGTTTACATCGAGGTCATATAGAAGATCTTGGCTTGTTAGATTCCTCATCTGATTGTCAACAGGTGGAAGAAATCCAGTCAAATTAGTCTGCTCAGGATTGGTAGGAAAATTTAGCTGCAAAAATGGTTCTTGTGGTTGTGAAGTCCTTTTTACTGGATCTCTTCTAAATGTATTGTTGGGACACAGCAACATGGCCTCATGGAGACTCACATCTTGGCTGATCGCCTGGCTGAAATTCATGTTATAATGTGCTGAGGAATTCATGACTTCACTGCCACTGCTGAGAAGAGGAATATCTCCCAGTGAGATGCCCTGGAAAGGTAGGAAAAAGCACATTAAGCAAGGATAAGGTGATGAACCACCTTGTGGTCCAGCACTTTAACTCACAGTGCTACACCAGGACTCCAATTAAAGTACAAGCAAAACAACATGTGATGGGAGCCCTGGGCTGCCAACTGAAAGGTCAGCAGTTCGAATCTACCTGTCTTTCTGCTGGAGAAAGAGGCTTTCTGCTCTTCTAAAAGATTTACAACCTCAGAAACCCAATACAGTAGCGCTGTGAGTCAGAACTGACTCCATGGCATACAATCATTACCACCAAACTTGGGAAAATAACTGTTTTACCTCCAGTGAATTTTCAGGCTGTGATGAAAGCAACTGAAATAAGTCTTCCAGACAAAGAGATGGGTCTGTTCCATTTAGATGTCTCTGTAGAACACACAAGATACATCATTCTTTAGATATCTCTGTAGAACCCACAAGATACATCATTTTTAGATAAAATTAATCTTTAAAGATGATCAGGTCTTAACTCCACTAGAATGTGATGCCTTTTTTTTGCTCAAAAGTTACATTCTGTTCTGCTATTATTAATGGTTCCGACTCAGCAACCCTACACAGGGTTTCCGAGGCTGTAAATCTTTACGGGAGCAGACTGCCTCATCTTTCTCCCACGGAACAGCTGGTAGTTTCGAACTGCTGACCTTGCAGCTCGCAGCCTGATTTGTAACCACTACACTACCAGAGCTCCTTGTTCTGCTATTAGTACTTTTAATATTTTAACATGCATAGGTTAGCTATTTGAAACTGCCACATGTTCCTGGGGAGAAACATGAGGCTTTCTGCTCCTGTAAAGATTTATGGCCTTAGAAACCCTATATAGGGTACCTATAAGTTGGAATCAACTCCACGGCACACCACCACCACTTAAAATTGTAAGTTATATATATCTTTCTAAACAAGTACCTTTAACTCCAAACTCCTTCACTTCTGCTCTAACCTATATAAATTTTGGAAGAACACTGGATTGTTGACTAACCACAAGGTCATTGCTTCAAACCCACCTCAGAAACCCTACACAGGGTCACTATAAGTTGGGACCAAAGAGACTGCTCTTAACAATCATTTTGTGCCTCCATGCACACGTGGAATGTACAAAGTATGAATCAAGGAAAACTGGAAACTGTCAAAAATGAAATGGAACTCAAACATCAATATCCCAGGCATCAGTGAGCTGAAATGGCCTGGCGTTGGTCATTTTTAATCTGATGATCACATGGTTTACTATGGTGGGAATGTCAAACTGAGAGAAAAGACATTGCATTCATCAAAAAGAACAAGATCTGTCTTGAAGTACAATGCTGTCTGTGATAGGATAATATCCAAACACTTAATACAACTATTACTCAAACTTACGCACTTCACTAAAGCCAGTGAAGATGAAATTGAATTCTACCAACTTCAATCTGAAATTGATCATGCAATCAAGATGTATTGACAATGACGTGACTGGAATACAAAGGTTGGAAACAGGAAGAATGAGTAGTTGGAAAATAAGGCCTTAGTGAAAGAAATGATGGTGGAGATCACATGATAGAGTTTGCATAACATGACTTCATTGCAAATACTTAACAACATAGAAGACTACAAAAATGGACCTCACCAGATGGAATACACAGAAATCAAATTGACTACATCTGTGGAAACAGACTGGAAATACTTCATGAGCCAAAACAAGGCCAGGAGCAGACAGACCACCAATTGCTCATGCAAATTCAGGATGAAGCTGAAGAAAATGAATTCAAGTCCACGATACCCAAAATATGGCCTTGAACATATCCTGTTAGAATTTAGAGATCATCTGAAGACCAGACTAGATGCATTAGACACTAAAGATCAAAGACTGGAAGAGTTGTGGGGATAGCATCAAGAACATCATAAGGGAAGAAAGCAAAAGGTCATTAAGAAGACGAAAAACCAAAATTAATTTCAGAGACTCTGAAACTTGCTCTGCAGTGTAGAGATGCTAAAGCAAATGTTAGATATGAGGAGGTAGGAGAGCTGAATAGATAATTGCAAAAGACAGCTCGAGGTAATTGCAGAAGACAAAATCAAATATTATAACGAAATATGCGAAGACTTGGTTATTAGAAATCCAAAAGGGTTTCTTCAAGCTGAGGGAACTGAAGAAAAAATTTAAGCCTCAACTTGAAATGTTGAAGGATTCAATGAGCAAAATACTGAATGCTGCAGAAATCATCAAAAGAAGATGAACGGAATACACAGAGTCATTGTACCAACAAAAAATGGTCGATGTTCAACCATTTCAAGAGGTAGCATATGATCAAAAGCCAGTGATGATCCTGAAGGAAGAAGTCCAAGGTGCACTGAAGGAATTGGCAAAGAACAAGGCTCCAGGAACTAACTGAATACAAACAAAAATTTCAACAAACTGACGAAGCACTGGAGGCACTCGCTCATCTATGCAAGAAATTAGGAGTTTCTTGCTGGCCAACTGACTGGAAGAGACCCATATCTGTGCCCATTCCAAAGAGAAGTAACTCAACAGAATTCAGAAATCATTGGACAATATCAATACTATCCCATGCAAGCAAATTTTTGCTAAAGATCATTAAAAAATGGCTGCAACCATACATTGATGGAGAACTTCCAGAATTTTAAGACAGATTCAGAAGAGAACGTGCAACATCATTGCTGACCTCAGATGGATCTTGGCTGAAAGCAGAGAATACCAGAAAGATGTTGATCTGTGCTTTATTGACTATGCAACAGCTTTTGATTGTGTAGATCATGACAAACTATAGGCTGCGTTGCAAAGAATGAGTATTCTGGAACACTTAATTTGCTCATGAGGAACCTGTACATAGACAAAGAGGCAGTTCAAACAGAACATGGGAACAGTAAGTGACTTAAAATTAGGAAAGGTGTGCACCAGCGTTGTATTCTTTCACCACACTTATTCAGTCTGTATGAAGAGCCCTGGTAGCATTACAAATCGGGCTGCTAACCTCAAGGTCGGCAGTTTGAAATTACCAGCTGTTCTGTTGGAGAAAGATGAGGCTTTCTGCTCCCATAAAGATTTGCAGCCTCGGAAACCCTGTGTAGGGTCACTATGAGTCGGAACCAACTCCACAGTACTTAACAACAACAACAACATTCAGTCTGTATGCTGAGCAAATAATCTGAGAAACTGTGGCATCAGGATAGGAGGAAGACTCACTAACAGCCTGCAGTACACGGGTGATACAACCTTGCTAGCTGAAAACAACGAGGACTTAAAATACTGATGAAGATCAAAGACCAGAGCCTTTGGTATGGGGTGCAAAAGAAAACAAAGATCCTCACCACTGGACCAATAAATAACATCACAATAAATGGAGAAAGGACTGAAGTTGCCAAAGACTTCATTTTGCTGGGATCAACCATCAACACTAAATGAAAGCAGCAGTCAATAAATCAAATGATGTATTGCATTAGGCAAATCTGCACAAGACCTCTTTAAAGTGTTAAAGAGCAAAGATGTCAGTTTGAGGACTAAGGTGCACCTGCCCCAAGCCACAGACTTTTCAATAGCCTCAAGGCATGTGAGAGTTGGGCAATGAATAAGGAAGACCACAGAATTGATGTATGTTGGAGGACATTATTTAAAGTACCATGGACTGCCAAAAGAACAAGCCAAATGTGTTGGAAGAAGTACAGCCACAGTGCTCCTAGTAAGCCAAGATGGCCAGACTTCGTCTCATACGTTGGACATATTGTCAGGAGACCAGTCCTTGCATAAGCATATCATGTTTGATTAAATGGCGGGTCAGAGAAAAAGAGGAAGACCCTCAACTAGATAGACTGGCACAGTGCAACAGTGATGGGCTCAAATGTACCAACGATTATGAGGTTGGCGCACGACAAGGCAATGTTTCGTTCTGTTATGCATAGGGTGGCTATGAATTGATACTTACTCAATGGCACCTAACAACAACATACATCCCCCTTCCCAACTGGTTATGAAATTATTTTTCACAGTTGATACGTATTTATTGTTGGGTGACATTGCATCATTTCTGACTCAGCATGTGACAGTATAATCAAATAGGTGATGGTTGGAATCTTTACAGAATCAGATCTCCAGGTATTTGCCTAGAGCTGTTGCAAGAATTTGAATGCCAACCTTTTTGCTAGCAACCCAGTGCTTGCCAACTTCATTCACCATTACTGCTTATATTTTTTTCCTGCTTCAGAGATTGGTTCCTTGTTGAAATAACTCATGAGATTTCATGTTAAGTACCACTGAGTTGGCGCCGATTCGTGGTGTCCGTTTCTATCACAGAAGGAAAATGTTGCCTAGTCTTTTCCTGTCTTTACAGTCACTCATTGTTGTAACCACTGTGTCAATCCATTTCATTGAGGCTCTCCTTTTATGCAGACCCTTTTGTGTGATGTCTGTCTCTCCTTTTGTGGATTTGTCTGTCTCCAGTGGTTAACTGTCCCTCCAATGACGAGGCTTCTTAAAACATGTCCAAAGTAAACGCGTCAGTCTCACCATTTTCACTTGTAAAGAGCCTTCTGGCTGAACTTCCTTAAGATAATTGGATCTTCTGGTAGTCCACAGTACATTTAATATTTGTAGCCAACACAATTCTTTTTCAGTCTTCACTTTTCACTGTCCAGCTTTCACATGCATGAGGACATCGAAAAGGCCATGGCTTGGGTCAGGCATACCTTTGTCATCAGTGACATCTTTGCTTTTTAACAAGAGGGTTTTGAAGCAGATTTGCCCAATGTAATAGGTCGCTTGATTTATTCATGGGTGTTTATTGTTGATCCAAGAACAAAATCCTTGACAATTTCATCTTTGTGTGTCTCAGATCTCCCTCTACCTTTTTCTTAAAAGGGTATTTGTTGATGGATTTAGGGCTCATTGTGACACCTCAGGATGATCTCACCTAGGGATCTTTAATTACACTGCCAAATACTTTTCCCCCAATAAAGTCACATTCAGAGGTTATAAGTAGACATTATCTTTTTTTTTTTTAAAGAGAGTAAGGACGCCATTCAACCCAAGGAGGAGCCCTGGTGGGCAAGAGTTACATCTTCTAACAAAAAGGTTATCGGTTTGAAGCCAGCTGCTTCATGGGAGAAAGACACTATGTCACAAGTGATCTCTATGAGTTGGAACTGACTTGACAGCTAACACCCACCATTCAATGAACTAAAGCCTGAATTTCATCTTTCTATGCTGCTTCACCACTGAATAGGGAAGCTAGACACTGAGGTGCCAAGGAGACCAGAGGTACAATATGAGCTCCTGGGGGACCCAATGGTTTATTTTAGCTTGGCCCACTAGGAGACGGAGTGAGGCCTGGGGCCAAGCCCCAGATGTTGCATGTAAGGTCCTCTGCTCTCATCTCTTGGCCTGGGTGGTGCTACACGTAGCTGGTTGAGGATTCCTGGGTTTGGGATGGCAACCATCTCATTCTTTTCCATGGCAAACAACTCACAAAACCAGTTTGCAAGTTTCTGGAGATATAACTTGAATTTAACTGGAGATAGATTGACACCTTTGTAAATCAAATAATCACTCCCACATTAAAAAAAAATTTTTTTTTCATCAAATTTGCTTATAGTAGAACACACTTACATGCATAATTCATTCTCAACACAAATTGTTAAAGCTACAACAGCTACAGTAAAGCCCACAAGGCATGAATAGACGATTCCAGTGTGCTTACCCTTGATTTGGCAGTCTTTTCCGTCTCCCAGGCAGGCTTATCTGCTTTGTTCTGTTTGTTTTTGTTATTCGGCTGTAGTGATTCTCTCAGAGTGGATACTCTGGGCTCATTTTCCTCATGCTGAGAACTGTAACCCACAGCTTCACACCTCTCTCTTAGTACCTCAATTTCCTATGAAAGTACCAGAAAAATAGGCTAACTAGAAAGTCATATTTCACCAAAGCAACAAAAATCCTTAAGATTGCACAGTACTTACTGCTCAATGATTATGAAAACCTGTAAGTCAAAAGCAACGACCAACAAGCAGTTCATTAATTCAGTACCAAACCAAACGAGAAAAACCAAAGCCACGGCTACATAGTGACCCTGTAGGACAGAGCAGAACTGCTCCTTAAGGTTTCTGAGACTGAATATTTACAGGAACAGCCAGCTTCATCTTTCTCCCGTGGAGCGGCTGGTGAGTTTGATCCACTCATCTTACATTAGCAACGCAATGATTAATCCCTCCACACATCTGAGCTCTTTATTCAGTGCCAAGGAATCATCTGATTCTGAAACAAAAGGTCAGTTTTCTGATCTGCATAATTTAAATTATATGCGTGGGTTAAGTGCCTGCCCTCAAGTCGGTTCTGACTCATAGTGACCCTGGCTAGGGTTTCTGAGGAGCAGCTGGTGAGCTTGAACCGCAAACATTGCAGTTCCAATCGACCTTGCAGTCCAACACATTAACTCACAGTGCCACACCAAGACTGCATTTATAAGGCATATGAATTTAAAATACTTGTAATTTTGATTAGATTTGTACATTATATGTTGCCAGCAGGTAGGTTTTTTTTTTAGTTTACTGTAGTAGATAAAACCGTTAAGTTGGAAGAAAACACAGACTATACACAGAAAAATCTGGAAGATATTACAAAATATTAATTGTGGTTCTTTCTAGGAAGCCAGATGGGTGTAGGTAGTGTGGGCACAAAGCTCACACTTCTGCCTTGCTTGAACTCTGTTTTCAAATAAATATCAAAGTTTTAAATCTCCACAGATATTTTCAACCATGCAAATTTACCCAGATAATTTATTTTACCTTTTAACTTACTTTATCTGAGTAGAGGCTTAAGTAGTTAAAAGGCTAGGAAAGTCTTCTAGTCATTCAGATAGTCACTATTTGCTGCAGATGTTAAGTGCCAAGTGGGTTCTGACTCATAGTGACCCTATATAGGGTTTCTGGGGAGCAGCTGGTAGATTTTAACCACCGACCTTGTGGTTCATACTGACACTGCAGTGTTGTGTGTATCCTACAGCACCACACCAGGGCTCCAGTCACTAGTTAGCATGCATATATTGACACAATAAATTATTCTACAGAAAGGGCTGTGTGAAATTGTCCCTTCCCGGACAACCAAGGTTTCTTAAGCTCTTTCAAAGGCTCTATTTTTAATTTCTGACTTCAGGAACATTGTACACTAAGTTACTCCTAACCACAGAAACACTATCCTTATCACACCTCGCCCCCCAAAAAAACAACCAACCAACCAACCAACCAACAACGTAAAGAGAAAATAATGAAGCTGGAAAGTGAAATAAAAACAGGCAGCAACCAGAAAAAAAAAGAGGGACAGGAAAATGGGGCAACAAAAGAGAAAAAAATAAAATGAAGGGCTTTCTTACCCACAGAACAAAAAAACTGAGTGCCTTCAGGCAGGAGGCTTTGCTGCTGGAGGAGCTAGGTTTGCCCATCCAAGAAGCTAGAACTGAGCAGTTTGGGACAAGGGCTTCCTGACAGAATGGGACACCTCTCAGCACCTACTGGAACCCTCACCCGAGTAGGGCAGGGTCAAGGGGCCACAGGCCAAGGGCCAGAGAGGTCTGACGGCCAGCACTAGTGACTGAGAAGAGGCTGTCTGGATTGGTGAACTGTATTCTGAGCCATTTCTAATCCTGAATTGTAACCAGTCTCTTCCTTCAGAGGCGTCCTGGTGTGGCACTGTAGGATATACACCGCATTGGTAGGTAACCATACGGTTGGCGGTTCAAACCCACCAGTCACTCCTCGGAATCCCTATAAAGGGTCACTATGAGTTGGAACTGACCTGACTGCACTTAACAAAAACAACTTCCTTAATAAGGAGCCCTGGTAGTGTAGTGGATTCCAAGCTTGGCTGCTAACCACCAGGTCAGCAGTTCAAATGTACCAGTCACTCCAAGGGAGACAGATGAGGCTTTCTGCGCCTGTAAAGATTTACAGCCATGGAAACCCTATGCAGGGTTGCTATGAGCTAGAAGTGACTCCACGGTACACCACCACTATATACATAGAGTCCTGGTGTGGAGCCTGCGGGTTAATGCACTGGACTGCAAAGTTGGTTTGAACCGTAAGGTCGGTGGGTCAAGCTCACCAGCCACTCCTCGGAAATCCTATACAGGGTCGCTAATCAGTTGGAACCGGCTCAACAGCATTTAACAGATATATATGGTATATCTGGAGTCAGGATAATGTGCTGGACTGCAAGGTTAGTTTGAACTGCAAGGTTGGCAGTTCAAATCCACCAGCTGCTCCTCGGAAACCCTAGACAGGGTCACTATGGGTCAGAACTGACTTGATGGCACTTAACACACACACACGCTGAAAGCCCCATGGAGCACTGTTTCCAGACACATGGGTTCAGATGAGTCAGAATCAACAAATCGACTCATATAAGCCTATGTGCGTCAGAAGAGAACTGGGCTCCATAGGATTTTCAATGATTGCTTTTTTTGTTTTAACGTTTTCCTTGTGAATTGGGTGAAAGTTTACAGAGAAGGTCATCTGTTTTACATTGAACAGATCATACACACTTCGTTTCATCTCATTGACTGCAATCCCTTCAATATGACGTCACTTAACCCACTTCCTCCCTGGGTTTCTTGTTTCCATTCCTCCTCCTTTCCCAACCTTTCTGAATTTTGTCCCTGGGTAAATGCAGACAATGACTGCAATCTTAAGAAAGTGGATTTTCAGGCCTGCCTTTTGTTGCACTGCTGGGTGGATTTGAACTGTCACCCTTTTGGCTAAATTATATATTATATATTATATATTATTTGTACTTCCCAGGTACGTCCAGAGCATGGTGGTGTCATAAGATAAAAACTAGACTGGGAACCACTAGGTCAGCAGTTTGAGTCCACTAACTGCTCTGCAGGAGAGAGATGAGGGTTTCTGCTCTGCAAAGATTTAGAACCTTGGAAACCCTACGCAGGGTCTCTAAGAGTCAGAACTGACTTGACAGTACTTAAAAACAACCCAGGAATCTATATCTGCATACATGCTGCTGCATATGCAGTTGAGTAGGTTCTGACTCATAACGACCTTGCATAGTTTCTGAGTAATAAATATGTTGCTGTTAGGTGCTGTTAAGTCAATTTCAACTCACAGTGACCCCCTTGTGCCAACAGAGCTGCCCTTTAGAGTAATCTTTATAGAAGCAGATTGCCACATTACCCAAGGAGCCACTGGGGGAGTTTGAACAACCAACCTTTAGTTAGCATTTGAGTGCTTAATAATTATACCCCCAGGGCTCCTTAGTTTTAGAGATAAAATGTAAATAACTGGTAAATCTATGTAAAGAGCACAGGTAAGTTTAAAATTATATCTAAATAAAGCTATCCCAAAGAATTCCTGCATAGCAAACTTACTGCACCTAAATAACAGCAAAGGGTTGACCAAGCAGAGAAGTGGGCTATGGCATAAAACACTGGAACGTGAGGTCGCTTTGAACCACGAGGTCGGCGGTTCAAATTTACCAGCCACTCCTTGAATACCCTATACAAAGTCTTTATGAGTCAGAACCGACTTGCTGGCACATAACGGCACTTACCTTTTATGTAGTCCTGGTGTGGCTCTGTAGAATATTGCACTGGACCATAAGGTCAGTTTGAACTGTAGGGTTGGTGGTTCAAACTCACCAGCCACTCCTTGGAAATCCTGTTCAGGGTTGCTGTGAGTTGGAGTTAACTTGATGACACTTAACATCAATAATTATCCGTTAGGAGTATGGTGGCTCCAAAAAGTAAACACTGGACAGCGAACCACAAGGTCCTCGGTTCGAGTCTGCCAGCCACTCTGTAGGAGAAAGATGAGGCTTTCTGCTCCCATATAGATTTACAGCCTCAGAAACCCTGTACAGGGTTGCTATGAGTCGGAACAGACTCCACGGCACATAACACCACCACCACCACCACAGGGATGTTATGTGTTATGAGTTAGAACCAACTCCATGGCTTTTAGCAACAACAACAATTATCCTTGTCCCTCCCCCCACCCCCACCTCCGTCATAACAACTGGTTTAATCCTTATGTTCACTTCTTTCTTTACATTTTAATGTCATATTTCACTTTCTTGTTTAATTATTTGGTTATGCTTCCAGAATAATGCCAAATATCATTCTTCCTCATAAATTTAATGATAATAATTTTAATGTTTTACCATTAAATGTGGCAATGTGTACTTTTGAGATACAAATAGTTCTCATTCATTCATTCCATCAGTACATTCTGAGTGCCAAATACTCCACTAGATGCTCCAGATACAATAGTGATAAACCCACTCTGAATTTGGCCTTCAGAGCTTACATTCTAATAGGTGGAGAAACAAAAATACAAACGAGCTAATATATAAAATAACTGTAAATTACATTAAGTTATGAAAAGTGAAAGAAGAGAACAAGGGTGCCTGCTTTAGAAAGACTGATGAGCGAAAGGAAGGGAAAGCTGAGAACTAAAAAGA
Organism: Chrysochloris asiatica; assembly: GCF_000296735.1. Lineage (NCBI taxonomy): Eukaryota > Metazoa > Chordata > Mammalia > Afrosoricida > Chrysochloridae > Chrysochloris > Chrysochloris asiatica. Next base: position 26,201,005 of record NW_006408524.1, read on the forward strand.
ACAAAGAAGAGAAATGTGCCAAGGAGAAGAATACATTCTAGGCATCCAGGACCAAACGGTCTTCCTTGTCCTTGTCCTGTTAGCGCTGTGGATCTAATTAATGTCTTCTTGCTGTAGTTGTGGTGGTTATGTGCCGTTGATTCCGAGTCATAGCGACCCTGTATAGGGTTTCCGAGGAGCGGCTGGTGGGTTTGAACTGATTTTTTTGTCCAATGCTTACCCTACAGCATCACACCAAGACTAGTGTCTTCACAATGTAGATTTAGTTGTTTCTTACCTTTTGTTTTAGCAAGCAATATTAAAATGTCCTCAATGAATATGTGATTTAAACAATTTTGATGAATATTGCTTAGTATTGTTGTTGTTCCGACCCACAGTGACCCTGTATAGGGTTTCCAAGGAACAGCTGGTGAGCTTGAACTGCTGACCTTGCGGTTCAAACTGACTTTGCAGTATAGTGCATCAACCCACAGTGCCACACCAGGACTCCATATTGCGTAATAGTATTTGGATAAAGTGTGCCAATTTAAATTCTATCAACAGTGTGATTGATGAAAATGGGTATCTTTCTGCAACTCTAATTTATATTTCTCTCCGTATGAGTGAGGCTGAACATCATTCACCAGTTTAAAAGAGCAGTATTTTCTCTTCTGTGAACTGTTGGTGACCTCTGCTCCCTCCCACCCCTTTTTTTCTAAATTGATAGGCAATAGGGTAAGGTCCTTTTTACTCACCTCCTCCCACCCAGTCTCCACAGAGATCCAGGAGTGAAAATGAGAACTGCATGGGACTACTGCAGTAATTTAAATGAAATTATGTGATCATCTGGAAAAACGGTGGTTTTGACAGAAATGAAAGGTTCCATGAAATATTTTGGAAGAAGTACAGGCAGATTTGTTGATGGACTGAAAATAAGAAATAGTAGAATTAAAAATGAAGTAGGAGAAAGCTTATAGTCTTCTTCCTATAACTGATTGGAATACCTAAAATGGGGCTTCCTATAACTGATTGGAATACCTAAAACATGCCCAGTGAAGGAGACTTCCTGTGGAGCCTATGCATTTCATAAGACCACAGGGGGAATCCTGAACCCCATTCAGCATTTTCTGAGGTGGGAAATTTCCACTAACAAGGACAAGCAGACCAGCCTGGAGCGGCTAGAAAAACAGAAGATACTTCTTGAAAGAAAGACCAACAGAAAGAATACAAACAATAATGGCAACAAGCAAGTTGTTTGCCCAGGAGACATCAAGGCAAGTGTCGGGGTACCCTCAGGGCAAACCTCCTTCCAAGACTAAGACTCAATGGGGTTACACGAGCAGACCTGCGCTCAGACTGGTGACCACCTTGGTCACAGATAAAGGGAAGTGAGGGAAAAACAGCAATGAAGCAGCAAGCTAAGCCCTACCATGTTCAATAGACTCCTGTGAACCCAGGTGGAGACATGGTTGACCAGCAGTGTGGCAAGACCTGGGGACTCCTGGGCCCAGAGTCAGTTACATAGCCACAGAGGACTAGAGTGGAGAGTGAAGCATCCAGCAGATAAGAAGTGTGCGTATATGCATAAGAACATCCATACTTGCAGATAATATCCACTTGACCTGGCTTCAATGACTGGATAATCAGAACTCAACTAGAAGAAGAAAGAAAGGAAAAAAAGAGTAATCTGATGCAATTTGATGAACTTGACCTATACCTATGGATGCAGTAGCTCAAAAGAGGAAACAAATCTTTACAACGAGGATCATTCCCACCCCCTCGATACACAGGGTAGACAGTGATGGACAACTTGGACATTGGCTACCCAAAATTGGGGAGGCTACAAAGGCAAGAAGTAACTGGCTTACAAGCTTTCAAGAGGGAGCTTAGATCCAGAGAGTGTGGGCAAAGGTAGAATCTCCACTAAGTAGTATCCAGTCTGTCTGGGTGGGGCTGATGAAAGGAGCTGCAGATAGGACTCTTGAGGTACAATAGTGAATAATTACTATCAGGACTGACTGTGAGGGTTGGAAATGTAAAGGTAGACATTTTGTAGCAAAAGGAGGGGAGTGGTTGACTTTGCAGGCCAGGAGCGGAGGTCCCTGGGACCATCAAGGGTGAAGAGCGGAATGTGGGACCCTACCCAGAAACAGTGCCCCCAGAGATAGACAATGACTTGGAGAGAGGGAACGGCTGGGAACTCTAGATGCAAAGAGGGAGAGGAGAGGGGCTGTGTGCTGACAACTGGGGGGCAGGCTTGCAGGGTTGGTTGGTTGGTTGATGATGCATGGAGGGGAGGGCAATGAAACGATATACGGTAGGATGAATGTAAAACTAATGTTCTCCCATGTAAACGATCACATAATTCACAATAAAACATTAAAAAAACAACTCTGGGCCTTGAAACTATTGCCCTGAGATAATCTTTAAACCTCAAACCAAAAACATCCACTGAAGTTTTCTTACAATCAACTACTTGTTTAGGTTTAACTAGTAAAAGCTGGTTTGATATGGGATGAAATTGACAACAGCAATTCAAAAGATTAGATAGGGACCTTAAGGGTTGGTGTGTTTATGTTAATATGAAAGAAGAACTCAGGAAAGAAGGCTAACAATGGTTACATTACTTGAATGTAATGAAGGACATTAAATGGTACCTGTAGAAACTGCTGTCTTTCTGTGTAAAATCTCATCATCAACAACAAAACTAATAAAATATTAAAAAACAAAAAGAATGAAGTAGGTTTCTGGTTTAAATAAGTTGGTGGATAGTTAGGGGGAAACAGTTAACAGAGAAGCATCACAGATTCTTCCATTTTAGCTATGTTACATTGGAGATATGAAAAGCCAAGGAGAAATAGCAATTTACATTTGAAGAGTTGAGAATATGGGGTTTAAAGCAAAGGTAGTATTTGCTACCTTTTTTTGCTGATCTGGAAGTATAAATTAGGGACACACTGACATAAAGATAATTGGAAAATTCCATGGGACCTAATGAGAGCTCCAGGCAGAGAGTACAGTGTGAGGAGAAGGGGACTCAAGTCCAAGAACTATGACATTAAGAGATCAGGTACAGAAGCTAGGAAGTCGGCTGAGGGGAACAGGCAGTGACAAACCAGGGATACCAGGCAACAGTGATATCTCGGAATCCAAGTGTTTCAGGAGGAAAGGAGTGGCTGATTGTGTTGCAAGCTGCTGGGAGGTCGCATAAGGACAGAAAAGTACCCGTTGGCTGGCAATCAGGAAGCTGTTGGTGACCTTCAAAAGAGCATTTTCGAGTAGAAGCCAAATGGTACTACAGAGTAAATGAAAGTTGACAAATTGGAAACTGTACAGACAGTTCTTTCAGGAATTTTGGCTGTGAAATTGAACTGAGAAATGAGAGTCGGAGTAGCGCTTTCTGGTGTGTAAGATGAGAAATCTGAAAGCATGTTGGTAAGGGAATGATTCAGGAGAGGAAAATCGCAAAGCAGCATCCTTTAGAAGGCAACAGAGGAGGGACTTCAAAATACAAGTGGCAGGAATGACTTTGAAGTAAGGAAAAATAAAGCCTTTATTTCGAGATAACGAGTAGAAGACGGATGCAAGAAGATATTTGTGCTATTTCAGCAGGAAGACAGACCTACTCTTATAATTCAAGAGTATTTTTTAAAAGTACAAATGGATATTGAACATTAAAGTGACTTGAAAATCTGTTCACAAATTATTTGGTACTCCTGTCTTCAAGAGGTATATCTTAATTCCTCTCCTCTTGAGTGTTGGGGCGGGGGGGGGGGGGGGGTGAACGTAGGGACTTTCTTCTAACAAATAGAATATGATACAAGGACAATAGAGAATATGACTTCAGAAGCGAGGTCATCAAAAGCATTGTGGCTTCGTCCTTGCTCTCTTTGGTCACTTGCTCTGGTGAAAGGTCTCTCTCATGTTATAAGGACACTCATGTGACCCTAGGGAAAGGCCTACATGACAAGGAACTAAGACTTCCTGCCAATTAACAAGAAAGATCCATCTTGGATCTTAATCCTCCAGCCCCAATGAAGCCTTCAGGTGACTGCAAACCAGCCAATATTGACAGTTTATTTTTTTTGTTGGAACTATTTTCACCCTCCTTCCCAAATTGTTTCTCCACCACTAACAGAAACTCACTGACTCCAAAGTTTCCTATCTAACCTTCCATGTTGTTGTTGTTAAGTGCAGTTGAGATGGTTCTGACTCATAGTGAATCTGTATTGGCTTTGCTAGGAGCAGGTGGTAGGTGTGAATTGCAACCTTGTGGTTAGTAGTCCAGTGCTTATTGCCCCACAGTGCCACACCAGGACTCCAATCTTTTGAGTAGCTGTTGTCAATTTGAAAACTTTTTGATAAAAGCACAACACTCTATTACTTCCTCATCTTTATCCAGGCAGAGAGACAGGGAAACTTGGGGTAAATTATTTCAGTGTTGAGTGTAGGCTAGTTTCTAACTTACGAAGTATTAGAATTGCAATAAACCACACTTATTACCATCTCTTTTTGGGTGGCAAGGGGTGAAGGGGTAGATCTTACTGTTATATGTATTATAAACAATGTCAAAATCTATCTTTAAGTTTATATGTACTGCTTCCAACTCTAAAAGACAGACTGTACTTATAAATAAAGATACTGATGTCATTTTTGTTAAGTGCCATCAAGTTGGTTCTGACCCACTGTGACCCTGTATAGGATTTCCAAGGAGTGGCTGGTGAGCTTGAACCGCTGACTTTGTGGATCAAACTAACTTTGTAGTCCAATGCATTAACACACAGTGCCACACCAGGACTAGTAAAAAGGTAAGAATAGTGAAATCTAAGAGGGAAAAAAAAAAAAGGAGGTATTTAATTTACATTGGTAACTTACTTGTGACAGAGAAGTTGGAAGGAGAACCCCGTTTTAAGTTGGGACTACCTGAGCCTAGTTTTCTGAGAGAGACCTTTCCAGCAGACACTCCAAGGGTCTATGAATATGCTGCCATATAATTTATCATCCAAACCTGTACACTTGTAAGAGAGTGCTATTAACAATGAAGCTGGGCAGGGCATATTCCACGACTTTTCCATAGGCCCACTGTAACTATGAGCTGCAGGGGAAAGAAAGGGAGACTGTACAATTAGCAATAACCTTGATGACTGACCATAAACACTCCATAGACCTAGGGAAGAGAAATACTTTCATTTGGGCAATCTTCAGTATTCAGTCCATACCATCTAAGATAGAAGATAGTTCTTCACGTATTCATTTAACTAAAAATTGAAATCCTATTATGAAACCTACACAGGAGCACATATCCAAAGAAATGATGAGTGAGAAGAATCTTGCCTAGGATTGTAAGAAATGTATCAGGTGTACATCTTATTGTTACATGAACAATGTTAAACTATTTGTAAATGTGTATGTAATGTTTCCAAATCCCAGATTTTCTTCAAAGGATTTGTGGCTGGTTGCTAGGTGCCTGTGGGAGGCAGCCTCCAGCCCTGCCCCTCAGCTGCTAAGAGCAGCTCTGCTAAGGTTATGGCCTTCCCAGGGTGCCTGATGTTCGAGGGGTGGTAAGGTATAGACGTCTGTCGATGATTCGGATGGGTCGTTGTAGTCCAGAGCTCCCAGTTTTGTTGGTCTGCATCAGAGCTTGAATTTGTCTGTCTAGTCCTGTGTCCTTGTCCTCCCTTGCACAGGTGTTAATCTCAGGAATATTCCTTAACAAACTTCCTTGAGGGGCAGAGGGGAGGCCAAAATTTCTCGGCAGGGAAGGGCGGAGGTTTCAGTATTATAATACTTATATTTAGAAAATGAAAAAGGCCTATCACATGTGTAATATAATTTGTAATCCACAAAGAACCACAGAAACTTGTGGCTAGCAGAGTTCAGGATCGGAAAGGCTGAGGACCAGGTCCATCCTATCCCTATTAGCAAGGAGCCCTGGTAGGGGAATGGTTGAGTACTTGACTGCTTACTGGAAAGTTGGTGGTTCAAATTCACCAGGTACCCAATGAGAGGAAAGACCTGGCACTTTGTAGCCTGTAAGGATTACAGCCAAGCAAACCCTAGGGTGAAGTTCTACTCTGACAGATGGTGTGACTGAGTTGGAATGAACTCCACGGCAAACACCCACCACCACCATCCCCTACCCATTATGTGGCCTTGGACCAGTTCTCAACCTCCTTGACCCTAATCATCCCCATCTGTGAAATGAGAGGACATTATAGAATTCACATTTTAAAGAAAAAAATGGGAGAAAAGCACTTCATACATTTTAAGATGTTATATAATTGGAGGCCTAGTGTATAGCACTGCAGGTTAATGCGCTGGGCTGCAAGATCAGTTTGAACTGCAAGGTCAGCGGTTCAAGCTTACCAGCTGCTCCTCGGAAATCCTACACAGGATCGCTATGATTCAAGAGCCTACTCAACAGCACTTAACAACAACAATAATTGTTGATTACTAGTCCTTTCTGGAGTCCTGGTGTAGTACCTGGAATAAAGCACTGGACTGCAAGGTAGGTTTGAACCACAAGGTTGGTGGTTCAAACTCATCACCTGCTCCTTAGAAACACTATACAGGATCGCTATGGGTCGGAACCGACTCGACAGTACTTAACAACAACAGTCCCTTCTACTGCTTTTTGATTCTGATGAGTTGCAAGAAGTGACTAACCACTGAAAATTCCATCCAAATTTCAAGAGTAAGCCATTCCAGCCCTTGGTAGCCAGTAATTACTGTCTCTTTGCTCTCTTCCTGTTTCCCCCCACCCCCCCAAAAAAGAATGGCATGGATCTGAGATATAGAACATATGTGTTTTACAAGTACTGTTGTATGTACTAGAGATTTATGGCCTATGCTCTTAATGTAAAGAGTGGGCAAGTTAACCCCATCATTAAGTTACTTTTTATTTGTGTGTAGGTGATTTTTACCCTTGTGGGGCAGGGACCCAATAAAGAAAAGAGAGTACCCATACTTAACCATAGGAAGCCTTTGTAAGCTTATGAGATGCCATGTGTAATCACAACTAAACACCCCAGGACTTGCAAAGAATTAACACTTGCTGGAAAGGCCCACACCCTCCCCAACTTCTCTCTGACAGGTAGTTGACCCACACTATCCTCTGCTATGATCCAAACCAACCAGCCTGGGTCCATGATCTCAAACTGGGCTCTGTCACTAGAATCTCATTGCTTCTAGGTTTTCTCTTAAGGCACTTACCCATTTCTATCTAAATGTCTGACTGGGTCTTTTCTTTCCTTTGTTAGTGTTAAGTACCATCCATTTTCAACTCATAGTGACCCCATGAAAAGGAGTAGGAGTAGGAAAGCTCCACAGGGTTTCTAGGCTGTGATCCCCATAGTGGGCTGCAAGTTGAGAACACCTGCTCTCCAGCTATTCACCTTTGTCACCTGTGTAAGGAACACAGGAGAATCTTTCAAGACTGTCCTTTGAGTCGAAGAAGATAAGCAGTGGGGAAGAAAGAACAAAGTCAAGCTTTTCTCTCCCTCATGCTGAGTCTTGCCAAAGAGCTGGTCTGGTTTCTCTAAAGCCCCCAGTAGCTGACAACATGTTTCCTAAGCATACATTCTATGTGTACAGTACTTATTCTACTGTATAGGAGTATGTATGAATAATGTGAGGGACAGCGTGTCTCTGAAAACCCTCTTTGTGAACAGTCCCAACTGGCCTAGCTGCCGCCTTTCATTTATTCAACTGGGGGAGGAAGGCCTGAGACCTGCATTGATCTTTAGGGTTGGATGAACCTTCAAAGACAAAGAACAATGTGGAGCCGAGGAGAAGGATGACATCAGAGGGAGTGAGAATTCTGAGACCTGTTTCTAGGCTGGAGCCACCAGGTCTAGAGAGGTACAAAGAGCTGGATAAGGAGAGAAGGTGTCTTTTTTGGCCTGAGTGGTTTGTAGTGGTTGTTTAGAATAATTATAGCCCATGTTTATTGAGCACCCTATATATTAATCTCATTTAAGTTGCAGAGCGTGCCTGAAGATAAGCAGTTATTATCCCTTCTTACAGTGGAGGAAACTGAGGCACAGAGATGTCAACTTACATGCCTTAGGTCACACCGCTAGTATGTGACAGAACCAGGACTGACTGCCTGCATTTTTGTTTCATAGCCAGTTCTTAACCACTGGGGAAAGCTTTTAACTATCCCACCCCAACTCTAATTTCCACAAGTGGGTGCCTTGTGAAATGTATGCCCTCATAGTTTCGGAGGCTAGAAGTCTGGATTCAAGGCTTTAGGAGACAAGGTTCTCTCTCTGTTAGTTCTGTTCCTCAGTTCCCCAAGACCTTTGTGTGGCATGGCACCTAACTTTGACTACGAACTCCGGCTTCTGTGCCTAATTCACTTCTCTTCTAGCTTAAAAGTGATTGGTTTATAAAACATACCCTACACTGATTGGCCAAATCAACATAACAAAGAAACTCCCATTCCCAGATGGGATCACACCCACATATACAAGGGCTGTGGGTTAATGCGCCGGACTGCAAAGTTGGTTTGAACTGCCAGGTCGGTGGTTCAAGCTCACTAGCCACTCCTCGGAAACCCTATACAGGGTTGCTATGGTTGGAACGGACTTGACAGCATGTAACAACATACAAGGGTTAGGATTTACAACACATATTTTGGGGAGGGAGCCCAATTGAATCTATAGCACCTCCCACTGTGTTTTGTTCTGTACTCTGAAGCAGATCCCTGAAACTGGCTGGCTTCCAGCTGGCTTCATAAGAGGGAGGCTTGAGCAGGGGCTGAAGGTGGGCTCTCCACACCCTTAGCATCAAGCACAGCACCCCTGGTGGTGGATTCATCTCCCCGTGATGTGATGGGGGCCTCCTCCAGGGCTCTCCTTGTCACAGGATGGGTGCTGGCAACCTTCTCCCCACCCCTGCCCATTCCTCCTCTGAAAGGTCACTCTCCTGAGGCCTGTGGGGTGGAGTCTGTGTCCTGAGGGAACTCCAGCTGCTCCCACTGCCCAAGCTGGGCATCCACTGTGCCACACAGATAAAAGCCAAAGTCATGGAAAGAGCTGACTTCAAGTAAATAAAACGAAGTTCCTGTCTGTCTCATTACCCTGCATCAAACAGCTGGACAAATGCAAGGAGTGGATCTCCTTGTGATGTAAACAAACCAACCCTGAAAAACCATTCAATAGTTTATTGGGGAAATTTGCAAAGTTGGTTTAAACTGCAAGTTCGGAGGTTCAAGCTCACCAGCTGCATCTTGAAAACCCTATACAGGGTCACTATGGGTTGGAACTGACTTAATGTCACTTAACAACAACTAGAAGTATTTGATAACATTAAAGAGTTACTACGAATATTTTTTTTTTAGGTGTGTTAATGGTATTGTGGGGAGCTTGGTGGCTCCACACGATAAGCACTGGACTGCAAATGACAAGGTCCACAGTTTGAGACCACTCGTAGTTCCATGGGAAAAAGAAGAGGCTTTTTGCTTCCATGATTTATAAGCCTCAAAAATCCTACATTGTTTGTTGTTAAGTGTTGTCGAGTCGGTTCCAACTCATAACGACCCAGTCTAGGGCTTCCAAGAAGCAACTGGTGAGCTTGAACCACTGACCCTGTGGTTCAAACTGACCTTGTAGTCCAGCGCATTAACCTGCATCACCACACCAGAACTCCAGTACAGGGTCGCTATGAGTCGGAACCGACTGACAACAACAAGGATACTGTGATGATCTCAGGGATCTATGGGAAATGTTTACAGGAGTCCTAGTGTGGCGCTGTGGGACAAAGGACTGGACTGCAGGGCTAGTTTGACCCACAAGGTCGGCGATTCAAACTCACCAGTCACTCCTTAGGAGTCCTATATAGGATCGCTATGAGTCAGAATGGACTTGACAGCACTTAACAACAACAACAACAACATCGGATATGTTTACAGATTTTCTGAGTCAGTGAAGGAAGAGAAAGAAATGAGCCAAGCTGGACTTTTCTACCCTGGGAAGTCTCTACAAAGAGCTGGCATCAGAATGACAAGAAATGATGTCTGGGATTCATTCCAAAACAATGGAGATGGGAGGGGAGTGGGAGGCACAGTTGAAACATCATTGGCTAGGAGTTGGTAACTGTCTGTTGAAGCTGGATAATAGGGGCAGGGGATTGATTATCCTAGTCCCTCCACTTTTACTGGTGGTATTGTTAAGTACCGCCGAGTTGGTTCCGACTCATAGCAACCCTGTGTAGGGTTTCTGAGGAGTGGGTAGATCTGAATTGTTGATCCTGTGGTTCAAACCGACATTGCAGTCGAGTGCTTATCCTACAGTGCCACACCAGGACTCCGAGATGTTTGCAATCATTTTTGGAAAGACTCTAGGGGAGGAAGCCAAAAAAGCTGGCAGGAATCCTCCAGGTGTCTGGAGCTAAAATACAGGCAGTTTCTGGATTATCAACAGATTACGAACAAGTTCCTAAATCTATCTTAAACTGAATTGTATGTTAAATCAGAAAAGTGAGGTGCAGTGCTTATCTAACGTCAGTAGAATATCTGTCTTAGTATATAGTAAGTATATAAAGAGTCCTGGTATGGTGCCATGGGTTAATACACTGGACTACAAGGTCAGTTTGAGTGGTAAGGTTGGCGGTTCAAGCTCACCAGCCGCTCCTCAGAAACCCCATACAGGGTTACTATGAGTCAGAATCGACTCAACGGCAATTATCAACAACAACATAGTTTATAGAGTATGCCTTTTTATGCATAAAAACATTAAAGAAACACTTCCACATACATTAAAACATCTTTAACACAATAATATAGCAATAATAATGTTTTGATGTGTGTCACAAAGTAGTGCCCGTTTGTATGCACTTTATGGGAGTTGCTTCATAACAATGGATGCTGTATGGATGCTGGACATTCATATCCTTGCAACTGTCTGCACAAGAGATCAACACTCAATGAGAGGCCAGGTATAAAAACAACAAATGGTCCCAAATAGGAGCCTCAACACCTATAAAGGTGAGTAAAAAAAGTACTGCTACAAACACACAAACTTTTATTAAACAAAATACAAAAAGTGTGAAGCTACTGTTTCTTGACATAGTCTCCATCTCTGTCTATACACTTCTGGAGGCGGTGTTTTCATTTCTCTAAAATCTGCACTCTTCGATTTACACATCAAAATGGCAGTTTGGGCATCCTAGAAGGATTCAAATTGTGTTCTTTGAGTTTGAGGAACGAAAAAAAAAAAAGGCTGAATGGGGCAAGAGCAGGGCTGTAGGGAAGGTGGGGCAAGGTTTCCCAAGGAGATTTTCGTAGTAGTAACTCTTGTTACTCTCAAACAATGAGCAGGTACATTGTTGTAATACAAACATTCCTTGGCCCAACTTTCTTGGACTTTTTCTTACCAATGCAGTTTTCAATTTTCTTAAAACTTCATAATAAGCTCTCATGGTCATCCTGTGTCCTTTGAGAAAATCTATTAAGATTACCCCCTTTGGGATCCCAAAAATAGTCACCAGAACCTTCTGAGCTGATCTCTTTGCCTTGAATTTAACTGACCCAGCAGATGCCCTTGGAAGTCAGTTTTGATTGGACAAAGCTCTCTTGAACCATATTGGTAAATTCGAAACTTGTCCCCAGTTAAAATTTTAACAGCTAATGAGCTAGCTAATCTTCATGCAATGCTTTTGGCACCTACTGAGGCAAAAGTATGCTGGGGCCATGATGTTTGTAGAAAATTGAAAATGCTGAACTGTGTGAGATCCCAAGTTGAGCAGCTGTCCCATCAGGCCTCACTCTACCATCCTGTTCTGTCAGTGTCCAGGTTTCAGCCATCGTGTCTCATTTGTTGAAGTGGACAGTGTGCCCTCTCTTGGCCTATCTTTGAGGTCTCCCAACCTTCCTGAAAACATCTGATCCATCTGAAAATCACTGTTTTTGTTAAAACTTTGTATCTGTCTAATTATGAAGTCATCAGTTGCTCCTCAGAAACTCTATACAGGGTCGTTATGAGTCAGAACCGACTTAATGGTACTTAACAACAACAGTGAGACTAAGGCAAGGGTATGACCGAGAGAACTTGTCTGCAGCCATCCACTGATCACAGAAACATATTTAAACTTGGTTTGGAATAAATTCATGCATATGTGAACTGGAAGCCAAGTGGTAATACTTTTTGGCTTGTGTTTTTAAATGCCATTGACTCATAGCAACCCTATATAAGGCTTCTGAGAAACTGTTGGTGGACTTGAACCGTGACCTTGTGGTTAGCAATCCTACAGCACCACACCTGCATTTTAATCCTCATGAGAATTTTCTAAGAGGTTAATGTTCTCCTTTTACAAATTTAGAAACCAAGCCTTACAAGGATTGCATAGGAAAAAATGGAGTTGAGATTATTTGGTTATTAGCATTGCCTATGACACTGGAAATAATTTCTATCTTCTGTTGGGCCATTTCTCTTTGGAACGGCATGAATTCAAACACAGCTGCAACAATACATCGACAGAGAACTGCCAGAAATTCAAGCTGGATTCAGATGAGGATGAGGAACTAGAGACATCATTGCTGATGTCAGATGGATCTTGGCTGAAAGCAGAGAATACCAGAAAGATGTTTATCTGTGCTTTATTGACTATGCAAAGGTGTTTGACTGTGTGGATCACAACAAATTATGAGTAACACTGAGAATGGAAATTCCAGAACATTTAATTGTGTTCATGCAGAACCTGTACACAGACCTAGAGGCAGTTGCTCAAACAGAATAGGAGAAAACAGAATGGCTTAAAATCAGGAAATGTGTGTACCAGGGTTATATTCTTTCATGCTACCTATTCAATCTATATGTTGAGCAAATAATCCAAGAAGCTGGACTATATAAAGAATGTGGCATCAGGATCAGAAGGAAGACTCATTAGCAACCTTTGATCTGAATATGATATAACCTTGCTTGCTGAAAGTGAAAAGGACTTAAAATACTTAATGATGAAGATCAAAGACCACAGCCTTCAGTACGGATTGCACCTCAATGTAAAGAAACCAAAAATCCTTATTACTGGACCAATAAATAACATCATGATTAATGAAGAAAAGATTGAAGTTGTCATTTTACTGAAATCATTATCAACACTCATGGAAGCAGAAGTCAAGAAATCAAATGACATATTAGCATTAGGTAAATCTGTTACACAGGACTTCTTTAAAATGTTCAAGAGCAAAGACATCAATTTGAGGACTAAAGTGAACCTGCCCCAAGCCATGGTATTTTCAATAGCCTTGTGTACATGTGAAAAGTTGAACAATGAATAAGGAAGACACTAGAAGAATTGATGCATTTGAGTTGTGGCACTGGAGAAGACTATTGAAGGGACCATGGACAGGCAGAAGAACAAACAAGTCTGTGTTGGAAGAAGTACAGCCAGAGTTCTCCTTAGAAGCCAGGATGGTGAGACTTTGTCACTCGTTGTGCTTCAGACATCGTATTAGGTGGGATCAGTCCTTGGAAAGGACATCATGCTTCGTAAAGCGGAGGGTCAGCGAAAAAGAGGAAGGCCCCAGAGGAGAAGGACTGGCACAGTGGCAGCAGTAATGGGCTCAAGTATAGCAATGATTGTGGGGATGGCTCAGGAGCGGGCAAGTGTTTCGTTCTGTTGTGTACAGGGTCACTTTGAGTAGGAACAGACTTGACAGCACCTAACAACAACTTGGTTGTTGCTGTTGTTGTTAAGTGCCGTCGAGTTGGTTCTGACCCATAGCGACCCTGTATAGGGTTTCCGAGGAGCTGCTGGTGAGCTTGAACTGCTGACCTTGCAGTTCAAACAACTTTGCAGTCTGGCGCATTAACCCACAGTGCCACACCAGGACTCCAACAACTTGGTTAGGCTACCTAAAACTCAAACCAAACTGATGGCCATCAAGGGGGTTCCGACTCACAGCAGCACTATAGGACAGAGCAGAATTTCTTAGGGTTTCTAAGACTGTACATCTTTACAGAAGCAGGCTGCTTCATCTTTCTCCCATGGTGTGGCTGGTGGGTTTGAACCACTAACCTTGCTATTAGCAGTCCAATACTTGAGCCACTGTGCTACCATGCCTCCTTTGTTTGGTAACTAAACTCAAAACTTACTGGCATCAGTTGATTCCTACTCAGCGAGACCCTTTAAGACAGAGTAGAACTGATTCAACAGCACTTAACAAAAACACAAAGGGTTGCTGTGAAGGTATTAAATACATGTGGCTAACATCTACAATCAGTTGACTTTAAGTAAAGGAGGCTATTTTGATAATTTGGGTGGGCCTCATCCAATCAGTTGAAGGGCCTTAGGAACAAAACCAAGGTTTTATTGAGAAAGAAAAATTTTTACCTTGACTACTATCTGAGAGCTTCTAGCCAACTGACCTGCCTTACAGATTTCAGATTTTTCTATCTTGTCTCCCACAATCTTGTCAAACAATTCCCTGAAAGAAAGCGAACAAATATATGTTGTTGTTGTTGTTAAGTGCTGTTGAGTTGGTTCCGACTCTTAGCGACCTTGTATAGGGTTTCCAAGGAGTGGCTGGTGAGCTTGAATCACCAACCTTGCAGTTCAAACTTGCTTGTCCTACAGCATCAGACCAGGACTCCAATATATACAGGGTCTCTGTGATTCTGAACCAATTCAATGGCAGTTAACAACAACTCTCTCACTCTCTCTATATATACACACGTATGTTGTTGTTAAGTGCCGTCGAGTCGGTTCCGACCCATAGCGACCCTGTACAGGGTTTCCGAGGGTGTAAATCCTTACGGGAGTAGAAAGCCTCATCTTTCTCCCGCGGAGCAGCTGGTAGTTTCGAACCGCTGACCTTAAGGTTCACAGCCCGATTCGTAACCACTACGCTACCAGAGCTCCCTATATACATATATATATATATGCCATTGAGTTGCTTCTGACTCATAGCAACTCTATAGAGAGTTTCTGGAGCTGTAAACTTTTATGGGAGAAGAAAGCCTCATCTTTTTCCTGAGGAGCAGCTAGTAGAGTTGAACATCTGACCTTGTGGTTAGCAGCCCAATGCATAACTCACTATGCTACCAGGGCTATTACTCTCTGTATATTTGTAATTGTTGTTAAGTGCCGTCAAGTTGGTTATGTGACCCTGTATAGAGTTTCTGTGGAGCGGCTGGTGAGTTTGAACCACTGACCATGTGGTTCAGACTGACCTGTGGTCCAGTGCTTATCCTACAGCGCCACACCAGGACTCCCTGGAACACCAGTGACACAATGGGCAAGCATTCAGAGGCCAATAGTTAAGCATGAGGAACTGTTCCCACAAAGATTACAGCCTAGGGAACTCTATAGGGCAGTTCTACTCTGTCATATAGGGTTGCTGTGAGATGGAATCAACTCACTGGCATACAACAATGTACATATGTATGTAACACAATACACACATCCCTGTTTATTCAACCACTCATTCTACGGTTCTGGTTCTCTGGGGGGAACTGTGACTGATACAGATGAGAACCCAGACCTGTTCAACTTTAGAAAGTCATGTGTTGTCCGCCTCTATGCCACTGTCCACATCCTACCAAATGCCACCAGCACTCAACCAAAAGCGACAGCTCAGGCATATACCTGAGCCTCAGGAAGCTCCGGTTACCCAGAGGTGTTTGAATATGAAGTCAGATCCCCAACAACTAGATTTTGAGAATAAACAATTTCTTCTGTAAGGCTGCTATGAACAGAAGAAGGTTGTTTTCACATGTGAAGTTTTGTAGTGGGCGAGAGGTGTGGTTTACTCAGTACTTGAGAACAGTGACCTGTTCTATTCGGGGCAAGGTCACTAACTTGCTATATAACTTTAGGCAATCCCCAGTTTCACCACCTGATTAATTACAATGCCAACCTGAAAGTCTGCTTTCCACTGCCTCCTTCCACTCAACTAGTTGGCAGAAACTGGTCAGATGACCCTCCAGGCTTTCAAATCTGACCTACTTTCTAGTTGGTCAGGCGAGGAACTCTGGCCTTGAAGGGCCCAACACATTCAAACTCTTGTATCCTGGAGGTTCTACAAACACAGTGTGGCATGATGGATTATAGGAGCTCATCAGCTGCTGAGTTCATAACCGTGGCATGGATACTGCTTTCAGGTTAAAGCTAAAACCCAGTTTCTGTATTCATGCCACGACTGCAGTTCAAAGCTGAGGACAATGTCAAGTCCCAGAGAAGCGATGTTACAAAGTGCACAAGGGTCCGAAGGAAAGAACAGGAAATGTTTTATAAGTAAGGGGATGTTGTTGTTAAGTGCCATCGAGTTGGTTCCGACCCCTAGCAACCCTGTAAAGGGTTTCCAAGGAGCAACTGGTGAGCTTGAACCACCAACCTGGCAGCTCAAAGTGACTTTGCAGTCTAGCACATTAATCCACAGCACCACACCAGGACTCCCAGTTCAGACAAATCTGGGAATTTAGCAGTAAAAGACAAAGGAATGAAAAGGAAGGCAGTGTTAACAGTTTGAGGGTTGCTTGGAGGGAAATAAGGGAGAGAGTTTTAGCTACAAAGTAAGCTACAGATGAGCTCAGTAAAGATCGCTAGGGGTTAGGCCACACTAACCACATGGACAGCCTCAAATGACAAAATATCTACCTAGAGGTAATGGGGAGCTAGTGCAATCTCTGCAGATGAAAGCACAGTGACCCTGTATAAGGTTTCTGAGGAGCGGCTGGTAGGGTTCAATTGCCAACCTTGTGGGTAGCAGTCCAGTACCTGTCCAACAGTACCACACTAGAACTCTGGGGAGGGGGCATTACTCGACCCTGATGAATTAACAGTAACAGCTAACACTGTTGGTGTTATTAGGTGCTGTTGAGTTGGTTCTGATTCATAGTGACCCTCTATAGGGTTTCCAAGGAGTAGCTGGTGGGTTTGAACTACTGACATGCCATTTAGCAGTGCAGTGTTTATCCTACAGCACTATTATTAAAAGCTTATCATGTATCAACACTGCTGAACTTGACTTATTTACTCCACACACTCCCTAAGGTAATATCACCATCCCATTTCACAGGTTAGGGATCCAAGTCACAGAGTGGTTAAGAAGTGTGCTCCAGGTCACACACAGTCCTCAGTGGAAAGGAGATCTAACCCAAGGGGTCTGACTCCAATGTCTACACACTTCACCACTAGGCCACCCTGCTGCTGAGACGGGGCCTGGAGCCTGCATCCTCAACTCAAGTCTGACTTCCCACTGACTGAACTAAGTAGTAAGGGAAGTGGAAAGGAGAATGATGAAAAGAGTCATTGCAGAGATGCTATTCCTGTGACCTAGCAACCAAGGGGAATATCTGAAGAGAAACGGATGCTTTGAACGAAAAATTCCTAAGGGTGGTAAAACAAGCTGGCAAAACCCACATTTCCTCATGAGCACATACCATGTCCTGCTATGAATGATCCAACACACACACCAGCTGCTTCCAAAATTTGGGTTGAGTTTGCTTCTGAACATTGGAGCCTACTTGCTAAAAGCAACTTAAGAGCTGCGAGAAGGCAGATGTTGAGTGACCATGTATGTTAGTTTCCCCATCTCATAAGATCTTCACCACGTCCTTTAGTTAGCACACCTTCACAACACCCTTTAGTAAAAGCAAACTGAAAAACCTGTGAAATTTGAGTTCTGGTGTGGTGCTGTATGGCAAGCACCAGACTGCTAGCTGCAAGGTCGGTGGTTCAAACCCACTAGCTGATCCTCAGAAACTCTATACAGGGCTGCTATGAGTCGGAACCGACTCGACTTAACAACAACATTTATAATAATGAAACTTATTTCTGTCTCATATCTGAGAGCTAAAAACAGGCAGGCATCTGAAATTTCATTTATTCCCAAATGTCCAGACATCTTTGATTTTGAAACAACAAAACAAATTTTACTTTGTGACCAGCAAGGACTCACTTTGTTTTCTCTTTAGTTCTAGAATTAAGTATTAGCTGTGCCCATATTCTTCCTGTGGTCTGACAAAACCCACTCCAGCTGGCAGTAAGCCAAGAGGTCCTGCTGAATCCGAGCCTGCAGAGGGTCCCCATCCCCGGGCATGAAACCACATAAAGATGACCATAAGCCCTAAGAGTTTCAATGTGGTAACAGCTCTCTGAAATACTGATGCTGGCTGTCTGGAGCCACTCCACCATACATTCAACTACAAACTGCTCATTTCTTTGTTTAACCCATGCATGGCCTTCTTTGGTAGTAATTGAATAGTTGTGGTTATGAAGAGAAGCAAGTCTGTCTTGGGAAATTCCAGGTTGTTTCCAGATAATGATTAGCCCAATTGAAAAGTGAAACCAAAGCAGTCCTTCTTTTGATACTTGGAAAATCCCCCATTCCAAAATATTTTTGCATATGTACAGCCAGCCTCTCTTACAACTTGAATATAAGCCACTGGAAGAATTATCTAAAAAAACACAAAACCACAACTCTATGATGTTCCTATGGGGTGGGCAATGCATATTCTCTTAGATGTAACCCAAACCATACCAAACTCACTGCCATTGAGTTAATTCTGACTCATTCTGTAAAGATGAGCTGAAAGCTTCATCTTTCTTCTGAGGAGCAGCTGGTGGGTTTCAACTGCAAAACTTGTGGCTAGCAAACCAGTGCTTATCCAATAGCACCACCAACGCTCCTTCCTAAGAAGCTAACAGTAATATAACAGTGGCTAACATTTATTAAGTGGTTCTATGGGGAAAACGCACATGAAAAAAAGCCCACACCAAAATCGCATACAGGAAAGAATCACACTGCCATAATGAAAAAGTGCAAAATAGATTTAAAAAAGAAGCTTACAATGAGGAGGTACTGAATTATGATCATAAAGAACACTTCAGTTGAGGTTAGTGGGGTTTGGTCTATGCACAATTTTCCAGTAGACTTTTTTCATGTGTGTTCTTTTCTGGTTAAATTATTAAGTATGTCCTAAGAAGTGATGGCATTGTAGGATAACCACTGGACTGCTGCTAACAGTAAGGTCGGCAGTTCAAACTCACCGGCTGTTCCGAACCTCCGCAACTCTACAGGTTTGTTATGAGGTAGAATCGATTTGATGGCAGTGGGTTTGGATTCAAAGACGAGGCGAGTCACACAGTTCTAAACTCTTTACATTGAATGAACTGCTTAATTCTTACATCAACTTTATGAGGTGATTACCTTTTATGAGGGAGCTTCAAAAAGTTCTGTAGAAAAATGAAATGAAAATAGAAGAGAACTTTTCCACAAATTTTCTGAAGCTCCCTTGTATATATCTTACCACAATGGAAAAAAACAAAAGCAGAAACACACAACACACAATATGAACCCAGCACTGGAGAGCAGATGCCATTGGACCAGGAGATTGCTGAGAGAGGGCATTACATTTGTAGCCCATTCCACCTGCTTGTCCAGAGGAACCTGAGTACAGTGTAGGTACTAAGTTAATATGCTAGGCTGGGGGGGCAGGAGGCGTGGGTTCCAGGTCCACCTTTGACTCTAATTAATTATGCCACTCTGACTAGGTTCCCCAACCTCACTGTGCTTGTTTTCCTTAAGCACAAATTGGATAAAACGATGCTAGGCTGCATACCTCACAAGGTTGATGTTGTTAAGTGCCGTTGAGTGAATTCTGACTCATAGTGACCCTGTATAGCGTTTCCGAAAAGCAGCTGGTGAGTTTGAACCACCGACCTTGCGGTCAAGTGCTTATCCTACAGCACCACACCAGGACTCCACACAAGCTGTTGTTGTTGTTGTTGTTAAGTGCCTTCGAGTCGGAGCCAACCCATAGCGACCCTGTACAGGGTTTCCGAGGGTGTAAATCCTTACGGGAGTAGAAAGCCTCATCTTTCTCCCGCGGAGCGGCTGGTAGTTTCGAACCACTGACCTTAAGGTTCGCAGCCCGATTCGTAACCACTATGCTACAAGCTGTAAGAGGTGTTAATTAAGGCAAACGTGACATAGCTGTGAAAACGGAAAAATCCTCGACAGCTCACCATTGTCAGAATGAACACAACCAGGCCATTACAACAGTCAGGTAGCAGCTAATGTGGTCCAGCAGGTCCACTATGCCAGCCACGGAGACTGGCCCTGTGTGACTGTCACCCACTCCTCTATGAAATTGCACTCTAGGCCTCCAAGGAGGTCTGGCTGGGCCCCAAGCGCCAGAGCTCCCTCCAAGGCACGCCTGCCTGTATAAATAGGTTATGGTAAAGGCAGACCTCACAGAGCAAACAGCCTCCCCTCCCTCTACGTCCCTGTGCACTTGCAAGATGGTTGGCATTCAGCTGTGAAGGGGGTTAGGTGCCATCTGGTACAGCACCCAGCATTGAGTTTCAACCCCATATGTTACAGAACCAGGACAAATAGAAGTACACATGTCACTCCTTAGCAGAGAGGGACTCAGAAGACACAGACCCCATGGGATCGAGACCGGACGAGTGGTTGGGAAAAATCCTTCTTCAATTTGTTCCAAACATCCAAAAGCCCACCTAAACTTCTACTACCCTCTCCCCTTCCCATCCCTGGGAAGAGGAAGGGATCAGATCAGCCTAGTAGTGAATCATAGAGCACTCCGACACAATGACCCCTCCAGAGAGGGTGGAAAAGCTAGTCTGGCAACTGCCTACACAAACAGGGAATTCACAAGAGGAGCAAACAAACCAGTTTAGCCCCAATTCCCATTTTGCATAAGATTGTATGCCACAAAAACAACATCCATGGAACACTTGTTGATCAATACCAATGGTTAGCACTCTGGTTTGGGCCAAGAAACAATTCAAAAGGCCCTTTAGAAGGAACTTTGAACAACGTGGTTTTGTGGACCTACATGCAAGTGCCCTCAGACTCACTTGTGTCACTGGGAGTACCAGATACTTCAGTCAATAGATTTTGGCAAAGTTTGGTTCCTAAGGAAATTAGTCGTAGAAGGGTTTGAATCCATGAACCAATTGAAACTTGCTAGTCACAAGGTGACTGTAAAGGTAGCTGTTTTCTTTATGCTAATAAGAGTTACACAAGTGCCAGGAGGGAGGCTTCGGGGTATGACACATCACAGCAGGACCATCTGCCAGCTGGACTCAGACTGGACACTGACCACGACTCCTAAATCCAAGGAAGGAGAAAAAACAAAGTGCAATTGTGTTAAATCATGGTGTGCGCCATTGCATCAGGCTGGGTATGTGAATTTGAAAAGCAATGTGCATCTCTCAAGTCGGGCACGGGTCCACTGAAAGAGATATCTCAAGTGTGTGCACAGGTACTGAATGATGGAGGCAGGCAAGGAAATCCCATTGCCCTACTTCTCCCCATCCTCAAACTCCCCTCTATAGCCCTCAAACATAAGGAAAGGTGCCCTCTACAATCAAATGAATGACATCCTTCTCTTTCTCAAAAACCTAAAACAGCCTCAGTTCGTAATTCACAAACAGCAGAGGGGCAGAGTCGTCCACGATCCATCACCTACAACCTCCCAGGGGCTAAGAATGGAAGGAGACCACGGGTCTCCTTTAATTCCTTAGGTCTCTCCAAACCTTCTAGGGTTCCTGGTCAGTTTCTCCAGCACTAGGGCGGAGGACGCCGCATCTAGCTCAAGTGACGGCTCGGGTTACCTCGCTGGCGCGTCCCCCGGCGTCCAGCATGTCAGATGTCGGTTCTGCTGGTGCCTTCTGCTCTTCTCCAGTGGCCAAAGGGCCGCTCCGAGCCTCATGGGGGTCTCCGCCGCCCCCTGTTGCCTCCTGGCTGCCGCCGTCCACGCTAGCGCCGACTTCTACCGCTGATGATGAGGCGGCGGCCGCAGAGCCGAGTAGCCCGCGCGCCCCGTCGGCATCTCCGGCCGCCACGCTGTGCACCAGCCACGCATCCACCCGGGTGCGGGGGATGAAGGGGACCCCGAGCGCGCACAGCTCCCGAAACAGCTGGCCTTCGGACAGCGCTGCAAGGTCCGACTCTCGGCCTTTGGGGTGCAGCTGACCCGCGCGCCCCCACCCTCCCGAGGCTGGGAAGGGGCTGAGCGCGTAGGCGGAGCTCGTGGGGCAGCCCAGGAGCAGGAACTCATCCCGGAGCAGAGTGGGCGGCGGGAGCAGCAGGTAGAGGTCTAGGTCTACGCGGAGCCCCGCCAAGCTCAGTAGGATCGTGAGGTGCAGAAGGCCCCCGCCGTCCGACCACCACGGCTTCAGATACTTCATTTCCCGCCGCGCGCCGGCGGACCCCCCTGCTCGGCGCCGGCGGGTCACGGCGCTCTGGCTGTGGCTTTAGAACGTGCCGGTCCCGCGCCCCCAGCACCTGCACGGAAGAGAAACGGCACAATGGACCTAGGCGCGCAGTGGCCGTCGTGGACTCCTCCAGCCAGGCACAAAGGCGCTTCCTCTGCAGCGGGCACAGAGCCTGGCGCGGCCGGGACCTGGGAGAGCGGAGGAGGAGCCACCTGCGCTCGGAGCCCGCCTGCTCGCAGCACCGTGCCGCAGACAGGCCCCGCCCCAGGCCTCGAGTGCTGCAGCCAGGCACACGCCCACGGCCTCCCTGGACCCGCGCGGGGCGGGGCAGGGCGGGACTCCCGGGAACTCAAAGGCTCCTTACGATTGCGGGGGTGGGGTGGGGAGAGTCGGAGGAACGGGAACGCAAAGCTTTCTGGGAGATGAAGTTATTTGGAGCCTAAAGTGGCTCCTTGCAGCCTAGTGGCTTTGGGGGGAGTAGGTGGGAAGGGGTAAGATGTGTAGACTGGGGTAAAGTAACAGGGGACTTCCACCCACGTGAGTAAGAGTGAGTTTATGAGTTTGACCCCTAGATACAGATCCCAATCCCACTCACCTGCCAGTTCTTAACCTTTCTGTTCCTGTTTTCATATCTGTAAATGGGGCTATTAGTACCAGTACGATAGGGGATAGGGACGTAGTGAGTTCAGAAGCAGCCTGTGAAGGAAGGCCAGAGTCTGGCACTGTAATTGTGACCAAACCGCACTACCCTTCATCCCAGGCATTCCACTGGCCTTACAGTAGCCTTGCTGTTCCCAAGACATGCCCTGCATGTTGCTACACCTGCTCTCACACTTCCTGTGCTCGGTAAATGATCACGAGACTAGCAGAGCCCTGGGTAGTGGGGTATTCTGAAACACTTAATTGTGCTCATGAGGAACCTGTACATAGACCAAAAGACAATTGTTTGAATAGAACAAGGGAACACTGAATGGTTTAAAATTAGGAAAAGTATGTACCAGGCTTGTATTTTTTCACCATACTTACACAACCTGTATGCTGAGCAAATAAACCAAGAAGCTGAATTATATGAAGAAAAACGTGGCATCACGATTGGAGGAAGACTCATTAACAACCTGCGATACGCAGATGATACAACCTTGCTTGGTGAAAGAAGAGGACATAAAATACTTATTGATGAAGATCAAAGGCCACAGCCTTTGATATGGGTTGCACCTCAAAGTAAGGAAAACAAAAATCCTCACCACTGGACCAATAAATAACATCTATATAAATGGAGAAAATATTGAAGTTGTCAAAGACTTCATTTTGCTGGAATCAACCATTAACATTTATGAAAGCAACAGTCAAGAAATCAAACAACATATTGCATTAGGCAAATCTGCTGCACAAGACTTCTTTAAAGTGCTGAAAAGCAAAGATGTCAGTTTGAGGACTAACGTGCTCCTGACCCAAGTAATGGTATTTTCAGTAACCTCGTATGCATGCGAAAGCTGGACAGTGAATAAGGAAGATGCGTCCAGAACTGATGCATTTGAAGAGGAGAGTATTAAAGGTACCTTGGACTGCCTAAAGAACAAACCAATCTGTGTTGAAAGGCTTACAGACAGAAAGGTCCTTGGAAGCCAGGATGGCCAGACTTTCTCAAACTTGGAACATATTATCAGGAATAGCTGGATTCAGAAGAAGCCGGGGAGCGAGAGATATCATTGCTGATGTCCAGTGGATCTTGGCTGAAAGCAGAGAATATCAGAAAGATGTTTAACTATGCTTTATTGACTACGCAAAGGCTTTCTATTGTGGATCATGACAAGCTATGGATAACATTGCGAAGTATGAGTATTCCAGAACACTTAATTGTACTTCTGAGGAATCTGTACCTGGACCAAGAAGCAGTTGTTTGAACAGAGCATGGGAACACTGAATGTTTTAAAATTGGGAAAGGTGTGCGACAAGGTTGTGTTCTTTCACCATACTTATTCAACCTGTATGCTGAGCAAATAATACGAGAAGCTGAGTTCTATGAAGAAAAACGTGCCATCAGGATTGGAGGAAGACTCATTAACAACCTGCGATATGCAGATGATACAACCTTGCTTGCTGAAAGTGAAGAGGACTTGAAACATTTACTTATGAAGATCAAAGAGCACAGCCTTCGATATGGATTACATCTCAATGTCAAGAAAACAAAACTCACCACTGGACCAATAAACAACATTCTTATCAATGGAGGAAAGACTGAAGTTGTCAAGGACTTCATTCTTCTTGGATCAACTATCAACACTCGCGGAAGCAGCAGTCAAGAGATCAGACGACGTATTGCATTGGGCAAATCTGCTGCACAGGAACTTTTTAAAGTATTGAAGAGCAGAGATGTCAGCTTGAGGACTAAGGTACGCCTGACCCAGGCCATGGTGTTTTCAATAGCCTCATATGGATGCGAAAGCTCGACAGTGAATAAGGAAGATCGTAGAAGAATTGATGCCTTTGAGTTGTGGTGTTGGAGGAGAATCCTGAAAGTGCCATGGACTGCCAAAAGAACCAGTAGATCTGTTTTGGAAGAAGTGCAGCCAGAGTGCTCCTTGAAGGCCAGGATGGCTAAGCTTCGTCTCTCATACTTTGGACATATTGTCAGGAGGGAACAGTCGCTGGAGAAGGATGTCATGCTGGATAAGATGGAGGGTCAGAGAAAAAGAGGAAGACCCCCAACGAGATGGATCAGTTAGGCGGCATCATTGATGGCGTCAAGTGTGGCAGTGGTAGTGAGGATGGCCCAGGATCGGACATTATTTTGTTCTGCTGTGCATGGGGTCGCTATGAGTCGGTTCCGACTCAATGGCACCTGACAACAACAACAACAACAACAACAACAACCAGTTCCTGGAGAAGGAGATCATGTTTGGTAAAATGGAGGGTTAGAGAAAAAGAGAAAGACCCGCGATGAGATGGATTGGCATAGTGGCAGCAGTGCTGGGCTCAAATGTAGTAATGATTGTGAGGTTGGTGCAGGACCAGACAGTGTTTCATTCTGTTTTGCATAGGGTTGCTATGACTTGGTACCAACTCAATGGTGCTTAACAACAACTAACCTAAAGTTTGGTGGTTCAAACCTACCCAGGGATGCCTGTAATTACATTCAAGAAAACCTGAAGGAGCAGTTCTACTCTGTAACACATGGGGTCTCCATGAGTTGGAATTGATTGGATAGGAACAGGCTTGGTTATTTTTGTTAGTGTATAAGGGCATGAGATCTGGAGTTATCCTGTGTGATTATAAATTCCCCTCTAACCACTTAGTAGCCTGGACCTTAGACAAATCACTCACTTTTTCTGTGTCTCAGTTTCTTCTCTGTAAAATAAGACCAACAATAGCACCTCTGAAGACTGCCTATCAGTTGTGAGTCTCAAATGAAATAATGCAAGTAAACTACTTGGTTGCAGCATTTGGTGGGTAGTAAATTATCTATATTGTTTGCTGTATCCATCCTCCAAGGTCTCACCTCTCCAAAACTACATCCTCTGAATTTTCACCAGTTGGAATTAATCTCTTTCTTCCATCTGTTCTCCCACAGTGCTTTCTCCATATGCCAAAATTGCATCACTTGGAGCAGTAGTGGAGATTGATCTCATTTGCCCATTGTATTGAGGGCAAGGAACCTGTTTGGTTCACCTTTGTACCCCCTGTAGTACCCAGCATCGGGCCTTGCAAATGTGGATATTACTCACCTTCATTGAAGATGCTGGGGAATTGAAAATGCAGTGTGTGTGCCTACTATGTGTTGCTTACCACCTAGAAATTGTCAATTGTGTAAGAAGTTGAGAAAGTCTGGTTTTAAGAGGCCTTTTCCTCCACTTAGTTTTCTTTTCTCTCTCCTGGGGCTAGTATGATAAAGATTTCAATTTGTTCAGTGGAGGCCAGGGGAGTAGAAACAGCCTTCTTAATAGTTCTGCTTTAGACCTTGGAGGAGAGGTTAAAAGGTGTTGAAAAAAGACTGGAAGAGTGTTCAACTAGTTAGCAAAATTTGGGACAGAAGCCTTATCCACAACACTTGGTCTCTGGACAAGCAATTCAGATTTTCAGCTCAGTAAATGTTTACTGAATTCAAGTTTTTACTAAGCACTGATGCTTGGCTGGAAGCTGTGAAGGATGTGAAATGGAATTCTTTTGCAAGGCAAGTTTACAATTTCATTAGGGAGATTAGAAACAGAGTTGGTGAAAAGCTTTAGAAACAAGAGCAAGAATGTACTCAGATGCTAAACTATTGAGCAGATATAAATGATGTCACAGTTTATAAAGGAAGTGCTGTAAACCAGCTGAGAACAGAGGTAGTACCTTCTTCAATATGCTGCCTTCCAGACTTGCACAGAGTTGGTGATCATCAAAACAAAAATAAAAAAAACTTTTCGCTTTAAGGATCAGTAGAGATGGGTTTTGAGGGATTTGAATAGATGGGAACAGGAATGACATTCAGAATTCCTTTCTAATACTAGTTGAGGAAGGACTGACTTTCACCTTTTCACAATGTGAATTGACCGTCACAGTAGCTATCAGTTACTGCTCAGTTCAAAAGTGGGGCTGAATTTTCTTGTGTACAGACTGGTGGGAAGAACATAATGAACCTCTGGTAAAGCACTAAACAGGAGACTCAGATAGATTCTACACACACAAAAGGTCCCATTTTTAGTCATGCAGAGAAGGTAGCATGAGATGGAACTGGCTACTTGTTGCTGTTAAGTGCCATCGAGTTGGTTCTGACCCATAGTGAGCCTGTATAGGGTTTCCGAGGGGTGACTGGTAAGCTTGAACTAGCGACCTAACAGTTCAGACGATTTTGCAGTCCAGCACATTAACCCGCAGCACATCAGGACTCCTGGAACCATCTACTGCTTAGGTTGATTTCTAGAAGTCCTCCATCCAGAATTAACCAAATGAAAAGTCCAGATCATTGTTTTGTAAAAAGCCTTCACAAATCATCTGTGTTTAGGCGACTCTGAATTCTTCTGGTGACCAGAGAGCCTAGGTCTGAGTCCAGTGCCCTTTATGCTCAAATTCACCTCCCTTTTCTATTTCAGAATCCCCAAACATCTCCAAGTACTTACTATGCCTCTGCTGTGGTAAGTACCATCTTTCTGGAGAGATATCACTGGATTAAGGCTGAGAGAGAATGAATTTGTGTTTTAAAACTGATGAGATACCTCTGGGACCCAGGAGAGTCATCTTTGTGCCCCTTCTTGGCTCCCTCACCCTCAGGTTTAACTCCAAGGGGTAGCAGACCTAGTGTTCCTAGTCTAATATCTGTGCTCCCCAGTTGTTGCCATCTGCTTTTTTTCTGATGAGAGTATTTTTCTGTCTTGGTACTCAGAGGTATAAAATGCAAAGAGCCCATAGGATACTAAGATCAATGGGGGTTCTTTTTTTAAAATATATTTTTAAGGGGGATAGGTTTGGTACGCTTCATACGTTTTTGTTGGCCATCTTCTCACCCTAACTTCAATAACCCTCCATGGAACAGTGGTCACTAAAGAGTGCTTGAAGCCTTTAAAAAATCCATCTGCATTTACTAAATCCTTAACCACTGTCAAAGGGTCGTCAGGAATTGGTGCCAGTTGGCATACTATTTGCTCCTGATCAGATGAGTTAAGGCAAAGAAATGAGTGTTTAGAATGTCTATAACAATTTGACATTATTGTGATAGCCAACACACTCTTACTGAGTTTACCTTTATTATTTTACTAGAAATCAGTTTTTACTGCAATTTACAAAAGTACTAACCTGTAACAGATTGCAAAGTAAAAGGTTAAAAAGAGAAGCTGATTCTTCAGCAGTGTTGCACTGAGAAGCACTGTTTTAATGGCATTCCGGTGAAGTAGGCAGTTCCTAAAATGACTTCCAGAGGCATCCTGTTCCTGATTGTGGGCTGGACTTTCTTAAATGGCAAGCGTGATGGGATGTTATTTCGAAATTGTTGCTGTTGTTGATTGCAGCTCATAATGACCCTATGATGGTTGGTGGTTATGTGCCATGGAGTTGGTTCCAACTCATAGCGACCCCGTACAGGGTTTCCAAGGCTGTAAATCTTTACGGGAACAGAAAGCCTCATATTTCTCCCGCAGAACAACTGGTAGTTTGGAACTGCTGATCTTGCGGTTCGCAGCCTGATTCGTAACCACTACGCTACCAGAGTAATGACCCATTAGGACAGAGTAAAACTGTCCCATTGGGCTTCCTACGGTGTCATCTTTATGGAAGGAGCCCTGGTGTAGTGCCTAAGCACTTAGCTGCCAACCAGAAGGTCAGTGGTTCAAATGCCTTAGCCACTGTGCCAGAAAGAGAATGATGTAGTAGTCTGCTTTGGTAATGATGATAACCTCAGAAATCCTCGGGGCAGTTGTAATCTGTGCTATCTGGTCACTATGAGTTGAAATTGATTATGGGAGCAGATCACTAGGCCCTTTTAAACCAGCAGCTTCTGAGTTAGCTGCTGAGCGTAGGTCACAAAGACTCTTGTGGCATCCATCTTGCTGCCCTCTCTCTCCGTCTCACACTCACCTTCTCAGAGCAAGCTGCCTTGATGTGAAGCCTATGAAGGAAGAGGCTCATGTGACAAAGGAATGATGTCTTTGCCCAACAGCCAGCTACAACCTGAGGCCTACTTGAGTGATTTTAGGAGCAGATGCTCCCCTAGTGGAGGCTTAAGAATACCAGCTTTGAGAAAGACTCTGAACTCCATCTAAGCCGTAACTGGATTCCTGACCCAGGAATAAGATAAGTCACTATGGGTAAATATTGTATTTGGGGGCAATTTGTTATAGAACCATAGATAATTTGTCCACCCTGTGTCAGAATCAAGGCATCCTGGGTTAAGTGTTGAGCTGCTAACCTCAAGGTCAGTAGTTCAAACTCAAACACCATTCTGGTTGTAGCATGAGAAAGATGAGGTTATCTACTCCTCTAAGGTTTCCGGTCTCTTGAAAGCCCTGGAGAGCAGATGTACTTTGCCCTGTAGGGTGGCTGTGAGTCAGAATTGACTCAGAGGCAGTAGGTGGGTTAGTGGATGTCAGAAGTAGATATCTGACACATAGAAGAAAAACTAAAACTGTAACTGCAGTAGTCCAGTATGGTTAATGATATAGTCAATGAATACTTGATAACTATGAAGTAACATTACGGTAATATATTCTGGCTCCTAGATGCCCAGTGCAATATGATGAATAACTGGTTTAACCCTTTAAGTCTAAAATTGTAACTTGGCATGAAAGATGTTGTTGTTAAGTGCCGGTGATTACGACCCATAGCCACCCTGCATAGGGTTTCCAATGAGCAATGGATAAGCTTGAACCACTGATCTTGCAGTTCAAACGATTTTGCAGTCTAACGCATTAGCCCACAGTGCCACACCAGGACTCCCCATTAAAGATTGTTGTTGTTGTTATATGCTGTGGAGTAAGTTCCCATTAAAGATAGTTGCCACTAAAATATAGTCACCAGACAGTGGGCGATGAGCACCAATGCCTTCATTCAGGGAAAGCATCCATCCAAAAACAGCAGGAAAGATAAGTTGTGAGAATCTTGGCATTTTTTCTTTTAGAAAGTTCCTACTGATGTTGTTGTTAGCTGCTGTTGAGCTGGCTTGGACTCATGGTGACTTTCTGTAAAACAGAACATAAAGAAGCCTTGGTCTTGTTTCATTTTCATGATTGTTGGTATGCTTGAGTCTATTGTAGCTCCTATGTCAGTTGGTCTCTTCATCTCTCATTAGTTTTCCCCACTCTCACAGACCCTCTAATCATCAACCATGATGCTTTTTTCTAGCAGTTGTTCTTTTCTGCTGACAGGTTCCACATAAACAAGCTGAAGTCTCACCGTCCTTACTTTTCTTCCCATCCCTCTCTTTTAAGGAGCATTCTGGTCCTGTTCTCTGACTGTCCACAGCATAGTCAGTCTTCTTCACCAGCACCACAGTTCTAGTGCATCAGCTCTTCTTCACTCTTCCTTTCTCATTGTCCAGCTTTCACAGACGTAGGAGACAATGGAAAAGACCATGGCTTGAGCCAAGCACACTTTAATCATCAAAGTGATATCTTTGCTTCTTAAAACTTTAGAGAGACCTTTTGCAGCAGATTTACCTCTTGGAATATGTCACTTGATTTCTTTCTTTCTTTTTTTTATGTTTTATTGTGAATTATATGATAGTTTGCATGAGAGGACTTTAGTTTTACATTCATTCTATCGTATATCGTTTCATTGCCATGGTTCCAATCCCCTCCATGCATCATCAGCCGACCAAAGGGTATACCCTACAAACCC
>NW_006408524.1:26231913-26237093 GCF_000296735.1 Chrysochloris asiatica
CCAAGTTGCCCATCTCTGTCTACTCTGTGTGTGTGGAGGGGGTGGGAATGATTCTTGCTGTAAGGATTTGTTCCCTCTTTTGAGTTACTGCATCCATAGGTGTAGGTCAAGTTCACCAAATTGTATCAGATCACTCTTCTTTTCCTCTTCTTTCTTCTCCTGGTTGAGCTCTGATCATCCAGTCATCGAGGCCAGGTCAAGTGGGTACCATCTGCAGTCACTTGATTTCTTGACTGCGGCTTCCATAGGCATTGATTGTTGATCCCAGTAGAAGAAAATAATTGACAAGTTAAATTTCTTCATTTATCATGATGTTGTTTACTGGTCTAGTTGTTATGATTTTCATTTTCTTCACGTTCAGATGTAATCCATATTGAAGGCTATAGTCTTTGATCTGCGTCAATAGCTTCTTAGCCATAGGAAATTAAATTGGTGATAGAAATTCCAGGAAAATAACCTATGTGATTTTATATTTTCCAAATAAGCTGTCCTAAACTTGATGGAAAGATTAAAGAACAGTTTTTAAAGTTCAAGACAATGAACAAAATTGAAAAGTCCAAGACATAAATTAAGATGTAAGTTTTGTATTACCTATGAAGAAGAATCTAATATGTTGTTGTTGTTAAGTGCCATCAAGTCAGTTCTGACTCATAGCAACCCTGTATAGGGTCTTCAAGGAGCAGCTGGTGTGTTTGAACCATCAATCTTGTGATTAGCAGTTCAGTGCTTATCCTACAGCGTCATACCAGGACTTCTAAAACTGGCATAGTCACTAGGATTTAAATGACTCTGCAGTTTCTAGGACATTCTGCCAAAGGCTTTTCAGCAAAAGAGAAAAGACTTATTTATATGTGGCTTAATTTGCTACCCAGTACTGATCATGATGGAGTCCTGGTGTGGCACTGTGAGTTAATGTACCAGACTGCAAAGCCATTTGAACTGCAAGGTTGGCAGTTCAAGCTCACCACCTGCTCCTCGGAAACCCTGTACAGTGTCACTATGGATTGGAACCGACTTGACGGCCCTTAACAACAACAACTGATCATGATGATGGTGAATCAATTGTTACATAATGAAGTGGAAGAGTTTACCCTTGTGCCCCTTGCTGTGTGTGGTTCATTGTTATTGTTAGTGCTGGCGAGTCAGTTCCAACTCATAACGGCCCCGTATGGGGTTTCTAAGAAATGGCTGGTGGGTTTGAATAGCTAACCTTGTGGTCCAGTGCATTATCTTGCTATAACCCATGTATTATTGTTGTTTAGGACCTTGGCGTTGGTTCCAACTCGTAGGGACCCTGTATAAAGTTTCCAGGGAGTGGTTGGTGAGCTTAAACTGCCAACCCTGCATTTCAAACCGATCTTGCAGTCCACTGCATTTATAGTCTTTTGACCCAAAAAAATTGACTTTCAAGCTTTTTGGGACATTTTGACAATGATGATTCTCACCTATGTGCTTGCACATAACATTCATGGCTGAAGCAATAATGTGCTGAGCCCTACTCTATGCTGGGCCCTTTTCAAGCATAAACTCGCTAAACCCTCAGAGCAGTTCATGAAACAGGCACCATCTCCATCAAATATTATCTAGATGAGAACCCTGAGGCTTGCAGACAGAACACCCAGGACATGCCCTTGGTAAATGGGAGAGTCAGCATTCAAACCCCCAATCTCTCCATTTCCCACGCAAGTAGGAAAAAGTACCCCTCCAGTTCCACAGCTCTGCTTGCTTATTCATTGCTCCTCTTCCTGCAGGAGGGAATGGCTTTCTTCAATCAACACATTTCTCCCATGGCTTTGAAAGTATAAAGTCTGCTGAAGTCTTTATTTTCTCAGCATAGTTTCAGGAGAAATGAAGATTGTTTTTGTCCCTTCACATGATGTTTCTCCTTGTTGATCTTTTCATAAAAATGACTAACCGTGTATTTAGAGCAGACTATCTGGTGTGGGGCTGTGGGTTAATGCATTGGACAGCAAAGTCACTTTGAACCAGAAAGTCAGTGGTTCAAGCTCACCAGCTGCTCCTAGGAAACCCTATCAGGGTCGCTATGGATCAGAACTGACTCGATGGCACTTAACAACAACAACAATAACAACAACAACAAATCTTATTGTTTGGAGTCCTGGTGTAGTGCTGTAGGTTAATGCGCTGGACTGCAAAGTCGGTTTGAACTGCAAAGTCGGTGGTTCAAACTCATCAGCCACTCCTAGAAAACCTTATACAGGGTTGCTATGGGTCAGAACCGACTTGATGGCACTCAACAACAACAACAACATCTTGTTGTTCAGAGCCCTGGTGTGGCACTGTATGATAAGCACTGGAGTGCTAACCGTAAGGTTGGTGGTTCAAACCCACCAGCTGCTCCTTGGAAACCCCATACAGAGTTGCTGTTTTTCACCAGCCTAGTTTACTGTCAGTGTCACTGAACTATGAGTCAGAATTGACTCAAGAGACTTAACAACAACAACAACAACAATGTTGTTGTTTAAGGAACCCTGATGACGTAGTAGATTAGTGGTTGGCTGCTAACTCAAAGGCTGCTGGTTTGATCACAAAGCTGTGGCTTGTGAGAAAGATGTGACTGTGTGTACCCATTTGACCTAGCCTAGATGGCTTAATAATCAGAACTTGATTAGAGGAAGATAAAAAAATAAAAGAACAAAACAAATTTTGATAAAGGAATTGCTACAATTTGATGAACTTGACTTATACTTATGGAAGTAGTAACTCTAAATCCCAACAGAGAGGGAAGGAATCTTCACATCAAGTGTCAGTGGTATCCCCTCTGTACACAGGGTAGATAGGGATGGGCAACTTAGACATTGGCTACCTAAAATGAGGGGACGATAAAGGCACGAAGTGACTGGCTTACAAAAGGTTTCAAGAGGGAGTTTAGTTTAAGAGTGTGTGGGGGAAGAAAGAGTCCCAACTGAATACTTTGCATCTTGTATAGATGGGTCTGGTTAAAAGAGATGGGGATAAAATTCTTATGATTCAATAGTGAGTAATTGCTATCATGACTAATTGCGACTGTCACAATTGTAAAGGTAGAAGTTTTGTAACAAAAATGGGGAAGTAGTTAATCTTACAGTCCAGAAACAAAGGACCCTAGAATCATCAAAGGAGAAGAGCACAAGAGGAATGTGAGGCCTTATCCAGAGAAGAAGCAACTCCAGAGATGGAGGCAGAGATGGGGACATGGAGAGAGGGAACAGTTGAGGACTCTAGATTCATGAGAAGAGAGGGACTAAGAGCTGGCAGCCAGGAGGCAGACTTGCAGAATGTGTCCGTTGGTGGTGTAAGTTATTATATATGCCTGAGTGTTAAAAAAAAAAAAAAGCTAAAGTGACTAGAGAGAAACACTGTTAACTGATGGTACATGGAGGGGATTATAATCATTGTCATGAAACAAGGTGTACGATTTGTTGAATGTAAAACTGATGATCGGCCCTGTAAACTTTCACTCAATTCACAATAAAAACCTTAAAAAAAAAGAAAAAGAAAGATGTGGCTGTGGCCGTCGGCTTCCTGAAAGATGTACAGCCTTGGAGACTCCACAGGGCAGTTCCACTCTGTCCCCATAATGTTGTCATCAGTCAGAATCCTCTCAATGGCAGTGGGTTAGGTTGGATTTTTAAAATCTTGTTTAGAAGTCCCTGAGTAGTACAAATGAATTGCACTTGAACTTCTAGCCTGAATTTTGGTGGTTCAGGTGCTGTCGAAGGAAGGTCTGGTGAACTACTTCCAGAAAGACTGACCCAGGAAACATTATGGATGCAGACGAGGAGGCCTGCCTACCAGCACAGCTAGGAAGTTGAGAGGTGTGTTGGTTGGAAGTTACCCTGATTGATGAAGTTAAGCTTATCTTCTGAGTTGTATTTTGTTACTTCCAAATTGATCCTGATCTGAAGTTATAGCTTGATACTTCCTTAATAAACCACATAGCTTTGGGGGTTGGGAGTGGAGCATGAAAACATTCTGGAGCAGTTCAACACATGGGGTTTTGATGATTTTAAAAAGTACTAAATGAGTCTTCTTGTTTTGCTATTTGGTGATTCTAGACAATTTTAATTCCTGATGGTTTTTTACCAGACTTGTTTTACCATCCGTGTCACTGAGCATTGACTTAGTGACAGTCATTGTGATACAAAGATCTTCAAAACAAAAGCTTGCCATCTTATTAAGGAAGTAGGATATACATAGGGTAAGGCATTCCTCATGTGAGACAATTATTTGCTTAAGGCCAGGCCTGTGTCAGGGAAATCAGAAGCTAAGTGAGTAGCTTCTCACCTAGTCTCTGTCATGTAAACTAGAATGCTTACATTCAGTTAGTTTAAGGTTCCAGAGTTGTTGTTGTTTGTTTGTGTATATGTGTGTAGGGTTAAGGGGATGGAAGAGGACAGAAAGGGTATTAGAAGAGAGGAAGAGGGGATATTGATTGACAGGGAATGGGAAGTCTACAACAAATTTATGGCACGTATATTTGGGAGCACGGGGAACCTACATGCTATTGCCAACCTTTGTCTTGTCTGTCACATCTGAAATGCTGGCACCCTATAATATCCTGGGCCTGGTTCTGCTTAAATATCCACACAAGCCTGGTGTATTTGCCATGTTATATTAACTTTTATAACAAACAATCCCCAAATCTCAGAGTCTTAATCCAATAAAAACTTTTTAATGTTGGTGTTAAGTGCCATCAGGTCGGTTCTAACTTGTAGCCACCCTGAACAGCAAAAGTGGGGAATTTTTTTCTGTAAAAATGTATAAGATAATTTACAAGCCTTACAAAATTATCAATTTAAAAATTAGCCTGCTATATCTGGTCAAACATTTAATTAACTCATCCCTAAAGGAGCTTTGGTAGTGTAATTGTAACGAATCGGACTGCAAACCAAAAGGTCAGCAGTTTGAAACTACCTACTGTTCCATGGGAGAAAGATGAGGCTTTCTGCTCACGTAAAGATTTACAGCCTTGGAAACCCTATACAGGGTCACTATGAGTCGGAACCGACTCCACAGCACACAACAACAACAACAATTTGATGGCTGGAATTGTGGTTGCCTTGGCAGGGCCAGACCAAATGATTTTGCAAAGAGCATAGCTTTCAGTATGGATTGCATCTCAATGTAAAGAAAACAAAAATCCTCACTACTGGACCGATAAACAACATTCTTATCAA
>NW_006408524.1:26237483-26242226 GCF_000296735.1 Chrysochloris asiatica
TTCTCATACTTTGGACATATTGTCAGGAGGGACCAGTCGCTGGAGAAGGATATCATGTTTGGTAAGGTGGAGGGTCAGAGAAAAAGAGGAAGACCCCCCCAGCGAGATATGTTGGCAAAGTGGCAGCATCAATGGGCTCAAGCGTGGCAATGATAGTAAGGTTGGCCCAGGATCGGGCAGTGTTTAAGTTGATTAAGTTTCCAGCTGGAAGCTAAATGTGAAAGGCATCTCTCTCTTCTTTTGGGATGCATCCTCCATCTTTTACATCTGTAATGGAACTGCCTGATGACATTTGGAAAGTCTGACACACACACACACACACACACACACACACACACTGATCTTCATTCCCCAAGTTCACACTATTTGATAACAAGACAGTAGCTCTTAAGTTGGGTTGTGGGGAAAATCACTGCTTATTCACAAAATAGAAGACCCAAGCACCCCTAACTGGGAAATCAGAGGGGGCTTCAAAAAATTCTTGGGAAAATTCCATTGTCTTGTCATTCCATTTTCCGCAAACTCTTGGAAGCCCCCTTGTGTAAGTATGGTTTGCAGAGGTCCAATTTATTGCTTTTTTGCTATTAGAAAATTGATTTTGATGCCAATGACCCTGTAATCCTCATTTAATGAAACAGTTGATGGGTTTTTATGATCTGAACTGACTGTTAGTTTAGCACCTGAATTCTCTAATTTGCTTACTCATCTTTTTCTTCAGCACATTTGTGTTTTTGGTAACAGCTATAATGTTCTCTTTATGAATTCACATCATTAAACAATCCTGTTAAATTGCTTCTTTGTCCTTGTTGGCTTTCTTTTTTTAAAATTTGTTTTTAATTGTGACTTGGGTGAAAGTTAACAGAGCAAATTGGTTTTTGAGTTAACAAGTCATACACATTTTGGTTTATGACATAGATTACAATCCCTATAATGTAATAGCACTCTTGTCACTTTTTCCCTGTGTTTACTGTTTCCATTTGTCCTTTCCTATTTCTTCCTGCCTCCTGAGCTTTGTTGTTGTTAAGTGCCACTGTTGTTGATTGTTGATATGTGCCATGGAGTCAATTCTGACTCATAGTGACCCTGTACAGGGTTTCCGAGGCTGTAAATCTTTACAGGAGCAAAACGCCTCATCTTTCTCCCGCAGAACAGCTGGTAGTTTCGAACTGCTGACCTTGCAGTTCACAGTCCAATTCATAACCACTACGCTACCAAAGTGCCAGTGAGTTGGTTCTAATTCTTAGCAACTCTGTGCATTGAACCTTCTCTGCCCAGGGACAGAATGCTGGAGGAGTGAGAGAAGGAACAGCGGCAGCAGAATCACAAGACAGAGCACTGTGTTTCCCAGGCCACGGAGTGAGAAAAGTTGAGTGACTTTGGGTGGGAGACTTACTTGTAGTGTGAGGTGAATCCAGGCTGGAGATTGCATGACAGAGTTTTGCAAGACCAACGATTTCCTCATGCAAATACCTTTTTTGAAAAACATAAAGGCTACTAGACACATGGTCCTCACCAGATGGAATACACGAGAATCAAATTAGCTAGAAATCAAATTAATCTGTGGGAAGTGATAATGGAGCAGCTCAATATCATCAGCCCAAAGAAGACCAGGCACCAACTATGGAACAGACAGCCAATTACTCATATACAAGTTCAGGCTGAAGCTGGATGAAATGAAAACAGGTCCATGAGAGCCAAAATATGACCTTCAATATATTCCACCTATGTTTAGAGACCCTGTCAAGAACACATTTAATGCATAATGACTAAATACCAGAAAAGTTGTGGAATGACATGAAGAACATCATACAGGAAGAAAGCAAAGGTCATTACAAAGACAGGAAAAAAGAAAACACAAAAATGGATGTCAGAAAGACTCTCAAACTTGCCCTTGAGTGTAGAGAAGCTAAAGCGCATGGAAGACAAGAGGAAGTAAAAGAGCTGAACAGGAAATTTCAGCGGGCAGCTTAAGAAAACAAAGTCAAGTGATATAATGAAATGTTCAAAGGTCTGGAGTTAGAAAACCAAAAGGGAAGAACACGCTGAGCATTTCTCAAGCTGAAAGAACTGAAGAAAAATTTCAAGCCTTCACTTACAATATTAAAGGATTTTATGGAAAAGAATATTAAAAGTACCATTGGCTGCTAGAATAAACAAATCTGTGTTGGAAGAAATACAGCCAAAATGTTCCTTAGAGGCCAGGATGGCAAAACTTCATCTCTCATACTTTGGACACATTTATCAGGAGGGAAGAGTCCTCAGAGAAGAACAATGTACTTGGTAAAGGGGAGGGTCAGTGAACTAGAGGAAGACTCCCAATGAGATGGATTGACACAGTGGCAGCAGCATTGGGCTCAAGCTTTACAATGGTTGTGAGGAGACACAGGACAGGGCAGTGTTAAGCTCTGTTGTGCGTAAGATCACTCTGAGTTGGAACTGACTCGATGGCACCTAAAAACAACAACAGAAACATGGGCAAAATATTGAGTGATGTAGAAGGCATCAAGAGAAGATGAAAGGAATACACAGAGTCACTGTACCCAAAAGAAATGGTCTACAGTTGATTAAGAACCAATGATACTTAAGAAGTCCAAGCTGTAATGAAGGCATTGGTGAAAAGTAAGGCACCAGGAATTGACAGAATGCAAACTGAAATCTTTCAAGAAACTGATGCAGCCCTGGAGGCTCTCACTCATCTATGTCCATAAATTAGAAAAAACAGTTACCCGATCAACCAATTGGAAGAGATCCATATTTGTGCTCATTCCAAGGTGACCCGAAGGAATGCAGAAATCATCAAACTGTTATCACATGCAAGTAACATTTTGCTGAAGATAATTAAAAAACAGTTGCAACAGTACATTGACAGGGAAATTTAAGCCAGATTCAAAGAAGGACATGAAACTAGGAATAATATTTTGATGTCAGATAGATCTTGGCTGAAAGCAGAGAATACAAGAAAGATGTTTACTTGTGTTTTATTGACTATGCAAAGACTTTTGCCTTTGTGGATCATGACAAACCATTGTGAAGGATGGCATTCCAGAATATTTATTGTTCTCATGAGGAACCTGTACATGGACCAAGAGGCAATCGTTAGAACAGAATAAAGGGATATGGAATAGTTTAAAATCAGGAACGGTGTGTGCCAGGTTTGTATCCTTTCACTTTATTTAATCTGTATGCTGAACAAATAATCTGAGAAACTGTATTAGATGAAGAAGAATGTGGTATCAGGATTGGAGGAAGACTTATATAACAACCTGCCATATGCAGATGATACTACCTTGCTTGCTGGAAGTTAAGAGGACTTAAAATACTGATAAAGATCAAAGATTACACCCTTCAGTATGGATTACACTTCAATAAAAGAAAAACAAATCCTCACAACGAGACCAATAAATAACATCAAGATAAGTGGAGAAAAGATTGAAGCCGTTCAGGACTTCATTTTGTTTAGGTATATAATCAATGCTCATGGAACAGCAGTCAATAAATAAAATCAAATGACATTTTGCATTAGGCAAATGTGTTGCAAAAGACCTCTTTAAAGTGTTCAAGAGCAAAGATGTCAGTCTGAGGACTGAGATGTGCCTGACCTAAGTCATAGTGTTTTGAATTGCTTCATATGCATGTGAAAGTTGGACAATGAATAAAGAAGACTGTAGAGGAATCCATGCATTTGAATTCTGGTGTTGGAGAAGAATGTTAAAAGTACCATGGACTGCCAGAAGAACAAACCAATTTGTGTTGGAAGAAGTACAGCCAGAATGTTCCTTAGAAGCTAGGATGTCGAGACTGCAACTCTCATATTTTGGACACGTTGTCAGGAGAGAGCAGTCCCTGGTAAAGTGGAGGGTCAGCAAAAAAGAGGATGGCCCCCAAGGAGATGGACTGACACAGTGGCAGCAGCAGTGGGCTCAAATCCAACAACAATGGTGAGGATGTCTCAGGATTGAGCAGTGTTTCGTTCTGTTATACATGGGGTCGCTGTGAGTTGGATCAGATCAACTGCTCCTAACAACAACAATATGAGTTAGAACTGACTGCATGGCACTTAACTGACTGGATGGCACAACAACGAATGAGATTTGTAACATTATTGAGACAGGGCAGAGGCCAAGGGGCCCATGACTGAGAGGCCAAGGACCAGAGAGAGGCACGGTTGGGAAGAGGCTGTCCTGACTGGAAGAACTGTACCCTGAACATTTCTGACTCTGAGTCCTATAACCCGATAGCTTCCCTAGTAATCCCTGTAACTGGGAATATGGTGTCGGAGTGCTACGTGGCCACTGCTAAGTAAAGGGCTGTGGGGGGATGGTTGGTGCCATTTTTGCAGGGGTAAATTCACTTCCAAGTCTGAAGAGACCTAAGAGCCCTAATCCCACCAGTCTCTATCTTGGTTTACTTTAATTCCTACTTTTATCTTCCTGCACTCTGGAATCCCCATCTTGTTGTTAATGCCCTCCAGTTGAGCACAACTGAATGAAATGCTGCCCAGTCCTGCGCCTTCCCCACGTTCACTTGCAGATTAGACCGTTGCAAACTACAAGCACCCAAGAAGGGACTTATTCTGCCATTTAGGTCCACTTCTGAGTCCCCCTCCCACCACTGCATGTCTTGTCTCCACCTTCAGAAAAGTTTTGCTTGCTGAACAAATCACCTGTGATATGTTTTTAGGTTTCCTCCATTTTACTGACCTTTGGATGTCAGAGGAGACTCTGAAACTTGCTCTCCAGCGTA
>NW_006408524.1:26245111-26258678 GCF_000296735.1 Chrysochloris asiatica
GTGGGTATTATCTGCAAGTGTGGGTGTTCTTGTGCATATGCCCTCTCTTCTTATCAGCTGGATGCTTCACTCTCCTCTCTAGTCCTCTGTGGCTATGTCACTGACTCTGGGCTCAAGAGTCCCCAGGTCTTGCCACACTGCTGGCCAACCAGGTCCCCAGCCGGGTTCACAGGAGTCTATTGAACATTGTAAGGCTTAGCTCGCAGCTTCACTGCTGTTTTTCCCTCACTTCCCTTTTTTATTGGTGACAAACGTGGTCACCAATCAGAGTGTGTATTTCTACCTTAGACTTTTATAAGAGAAGTCAAGTAAAAGCTAACTGTGACTTACTTTTGGCAAACTGGAAATGCCGTTAGTTTTCTTCCTGATTATAGAATTAATATATGCTTATTAACAAGGAGCACCAACAGACAATACAAACTCTGGTGTGGCATGGTAGGATAAGCACTGGATTGCAAACCACAAGGTAAGCAATTCAAGCTCCTCAGCTGCTTCTCGGAAACCCTATGCAGGGTTGCTATGAGTTGGAACTGACCTGATGGCACTTAACAACAACAACAGACAATGTAGAAAGTAAAAAGAAACTCAAACCCACCTACAATTCCACCACCCAAAGTTTTTCTTTATATTATACATTAAACATACGCACATATACATATGCAGATAGTCTTCAAGTGATGATGTACTTGGATTACAAGGAACTACACTTACGACCAGGATTTCTGGTGTGGCATTGTGGGTTAATACACTGGTCTGCAAAGTCAGTTTGAACCACAAGGTTGGTGGTTCAAGATCACCAGCCACTCCTCAGAAACAAGGTCGCTACAGGTCGTAACTGACTCAATGACACACAACAACTTAGGACCTGCTGGGTGGGGTTTTTTGTTTCCTGTTTTTTGTACATCTTACTGTTAGGATTATTCATCTTCCTTGGAAGAAGTTATAGGAAAATGCATGCAGAGGATATGGAAAAAGTTGCTGAGTTATGTGAACATGCCCCAAGCATTTGATCAGGACAATATGATGGAAGAGATCAGTAGGGAAACTGTCCAAATGGCAAGAACGCTGAATTGAGAACTTGATGTTGCCAATGTGGAACAGCTCATAGATCATGAAGAAGGGGAATTGGCCAATCAGGGCTTAATGGAAGAGGAAAGAAATGCTGAAGAAGCAATAATAAAGAAAAGGAAGGAGAGAACATGTCAAACATTTTATAGGGAGAGGATTAAGTGAAGTTTTTTCTGAACTCAATCAGGGGCTTCAGTTATTAGAAAACATGGACACAAACTCTGACCACTTGCTAAAGTCCATAGAAAGATTCAGGAAGCAGTGAGTAGGATGTTGGTTTGAAATATGTGAAGAAAGAAAATAAAAGGACCATACTGACAATTCTCACTCATTTTCTGACTAGAAATGCTATCTCGGTTCCCAGGGATAATACAGATGATCCAGACGCTTCCACAGGTTGAATGATTGTTACAGCTGGCACAATGCCAACATCACCCAACTCTCTATTCGTTGGAGTACATATTTGTGATTGGTGTATTTTGCATCTCATTCGTTGGAATACATGTTTGTGATTGGTGTATTTTGTATTGCATTCGTTAGAGAACATTTTTGTGATTGGTGTATTTTTTTTATGTATGTATGCACATTTGTGGAGTCCTGGTGTGGGGTTGTGGGACAAAGCACTGGATTGCAAGGTCAGTGTGAACCACAAAGTTAGCGGTTCAAATTCACCAACTGCTCCTCAGAAACCCTCTACAGAGTCGCTATGAGTTGGAACCCACTCGACGGCACTTAACAACAACAATATGCACATATATACTAAAAAAATCTATATTTAATATATAATGCTTTCCATCCCCAAAGGAAAATAAAGATTGAACTTATAAAGATACTGCTAATAAAAGCCAATAATAATGAAAACTTGAAAAAAAAAAAGAGGTATTTGACTTAACCAGTTTATGAAGCTGTCCTTGGACTGGAACCCCGTCATAAACCAGGGCCTACCTATACTGTCTGTGTCAAAATGGGCTGTTATACTGCCTTTCAGTAACTGCTTTTTTTAAAAACCACTTATACTGAGTACATTTTATATATTAGCAAATGTAATTCTCTCTCATAGCTTCAAGGTATTCTGTAATAAAATGTACCTTCATTTATTCAAACAATTCTCTATTGATAAATGTTTAGGTTGTTGTCAAGTTTTTGCTATTATAACAAGTCTGTGCTGAACTCCTTTTACACATATATTTGGGTACATATCTGTTTATTTATGTAGTATGCTGTTAGGATTTCAACTCATTGTGATCTTGTATGACAGAGAAGAACTGGTCCATCCGGTTTTCTAGATGATAATCTTTATAGGAAGGAATACTGGTAGTACAAAAGTTAAGCACTCTTCTGCTAACCTGAAGGTTCAAATCCACCCACCAACTCCAAAGGAGAAGGATCTGGAAATTTGCTCCTGTAAAGATTGGTGGTTATGTGCCGTGGAGTCGGTTCCAACTCATAGCGACCCTGTACAGGGTTTTCGAGGCTGTAAATCTTTAGAGGAGCAGAAAGCCTCATTTTTCTTCTGTGGAACAGAGGGTAGTTTTGAACTGCTGACCTTAAGGTTCGCAGCCCGATTCGTAACCACTATGCTGCCAGAGCTCCTTCCTGTAAAGATTACAGCCCAGAAAAACTTGTGAGGCAGTTCTACTCTGTCACTTGGGGAGGCTATGAGTCAGAAATTAACAACAGTAGTAACTAATCTTACCAGGAGCAGATCACCAGGTCTTTGTCCTGCAAACTTGCTGTGTGAGTTCAAACACCAACCTTTTGGTTACCAGCCAAGCACTTAATTGTTGTGTCACCAGGGTTTCTTATAAATTCCCCCAAATGGGATTTCTGGGTCAAAGAATATGAACTTTTTTGTGGGAAGTGTTTGACTACATTCTACCTATGGCTCTCCAGAGAATCGGTATAGATGGAGTATTCAAGTAGTGAGTTTAAAAACAGCATACCCCAATTTTTAATTGTTATTGTTAGGTGCCATCAAGTCAGTTTCAACTCATAGTCACCCTATGCACAACAGAACGAAAGAAACACTGTCTGGGCATGTGCCATCTTCATGAACTGTTGTTATGTTTGAGCCCAATACTGCTGCCACTATGTCAATCCATCTCTTTGGAGGTGTCCTCTTTTTCGCAGTCCCTCCACTTTACCAAGCATCATGTCCTCCAGGGACTGGTCCTTCCTGACAACACATCCAAAGTAGGAGAGATGAAGTCTCACCATCTTCACTTCCAGCGAGTACTCACTCTGGCTGTGCTTCTTCCAAGAAACATTGGTTTGTTCTTCTGACAGTCCATTGTACTTTCAATATTCTTTGCCAGTACCAAAAGTCAAATGCATTTATTCTCTATGGTCTTTCTTATTCATTATCCAACTTTCACATGCACATGAGACAACCGAAAAAAACCTGCCTTGGGTAAGGCATACTGTAGTCCTCAAAGTGACATCTTTGTTCTTGAACACTTTAAAGAGATCTTGCATAGCAGATTTGCCTAGTCCAAGATGTTGTTTGACACTTTGATGCTGCTTCCATGAATATTGATGGTCGATCCAAGCAAAATGAAGTCTTTGACAACTTCAGTCTTTCCTCCATTTATCATGATGGTATTTATTGGTCCAGTTGTGGAGATTTTTGGTTTCTTTACATTAAGGTGCAATCCATACTGAAGACTGCAGTCTTTGATCTTCATCAGTATTTCAAGGTCTCTTCAATTCCAGTAAGCAAGGTTGTGTCATCTGCAATGTCACAGGTTGTTAGTTGCAGTAAATATCTCCTGATTTTTTGAGCAAAGCTAATATGACTTTAATGTTATTAACATTTAGATGAGAAAGGATTTTTTTTAAAAAGTTTCATGTGATCAGTTGAATTTTTTTGATGAACCTCTTTTGTTCAATTGTTTCCTCTCTTCCTTTCTATTCTGTATCATTTCTATTTGAGAATATTGTATGATTACAGAGTCAGTATTATTTACTACTGGTGACTTTTACAAGCAGCAATTAACAACACCACTCTCCTTGATGTATGTGTTTTTATAATTCAGTGGCAAGTGCATTTTTCCAATTCTATTGAACTGTGTCTCTCCAAACCTTCTGGACTGCCAAAATGAGTTCCGAAGAAACAAGAGCTGGATCT
This sequence comes from Chrysochloris asiatica, assembly GCF_000296735.1. NCBI lineage: Eukaryota > Metazoa > Chordata > Mammalia > Afrosoricida > Chrysochloridae > Chrysochloris > Chrysochloris asiatica. Next base: position 26,249,307 of record NW_006408524.1, read on the forward strand.
GTTTCCTACGAAAGTGTCAATATTTGTAAAAACGAAGAGGTGGGAGTGCCCCTGATGGAATGCCATCTGTCTTTGAGAGCCTGCCGAAAAATCATTTCACAGCCTAGAGATGATTACTTGGCATAACTGAAATTCAGCAAGGTGGCTTCCAGATCAGATACTGGCTTATGTAAAGAGATACTTTGCTCTGTGAAAATTGAAAGTATAAAAACAAGTTTATCTTTTAAAAACTATAAACTAAAGATTGCTTACTTTACCAAAGTATTTCCCATAGAACGCTTAATCAGTAAGCCCAGTTAGTTCATGTAAACAGATCATTAACAAGCTACTTTGCACAGCTATTGAAAAAAAATGAGACACAATTCCCTTCATATGGGTCCATTACTTCAACCACGTGATCTCTTAAGCAAATAAGCTCACTGCTTTCCTCAATTATATATGAAAACTCAGTTCGGGAGCAGTTTTAGGGGTGAGACATGAAGCACAAAATCCAGGAGATCAGCATTCCAGCCCTCAGCTCTGTGTCTGGATTTCATTTCTATTGTCAATTGCTCTTCTTGTTAAGAGGGAAGGACACCCTATCTGCTTCTGAACAATGGCTGGTTGGGCATAGTTTTCTGTAGGAAGGGTTTAGCTACCTGGATTCCTTTTAGGAAAACCTAGATTCCTTTGAACACCAACCTGAAAAATAATTTAATGTGTCATTTTGTGTAGGAGTGAGATTCTTCTAAATAAATTAAACAACTCTAATGGCCAATTCTCTTTCTGTAGAGTATTGCTCAGTGAGATGTTTACCACTCAGAATTTCTAGGTCATCTGTGTTTTGTACTTAGGGCTCTCCCCTGAAAACAAACACATTTGGGAACCTTGAACCATGTATGGAGTTTGACACCACAACCTTCTTTTTTAACAATTTTTAAAACTTTTTATTGTGAATTGAGTGAGGTTTACAGAACAGATCATCGGTTTTACATCCAACAAATCAAATACTTTACTTCATTACTATGATTGCAATCCCTTCCATGTATCAACAGTTAACAGTATTTGCCTCTATTCACTTTAAGGAGCTCTGGTAGTGTGGTGGTTACAAGTTGGGCTGCTAACCTCAAGGTCAGCAGTTTGAAACTATCAGCTGTTCCGTGAAAGATTAGGCTTTCTGCTCCTGTAAAGATTTACAGCCTCGGAAACCCTATGCAGAGTCGCTATGAGTCAGAATTGACTCCATGGCACACCACCACCACTACTTTAACTATTGAACGACTTCCTGTGTTTCCTGCTACCTTCTTCATCTTTCCTCTGCTAACCTCCCTCTTATTGTATATTGCCTGCCCTGTCACCCATGTTGGAAGAAGTGCAGCCAGAGTACTCTTTGGAGGCCAGGATGGCCAAGCTTTGTCTCTCATATTTCGGACATATCAGGAGGGACCAGTCGCTGGAGAAGGATATCATGTTTGGTAGGGTGGAGGGTCAGAGAAAAAGAGGAAGACCCCCAGTGAGATGGATTGTCTCTCATATTTCGGACATATCAGGAGGGACCAGTCGCTGGAGAAGGATATCATGTTTGGTAGGGTGGAGGGTCAGAGAAAAAGAGGAAGACTCCCAGTGAGATGGATTGGCAAAGTGGCAGCATCAATAGGTTCAAGTGTGGCAATGATAGTGAGGTTGGCCCAGGATTGGGCAGTGTTTTGTTCTGCTGTGCCTAAGGTCTCTAAGAGTCGGTACTGACTCGATGGTACCTAACAACAACAACAACTCTTTAACTCATGACTATTTTTCTCCTCCCTCCCTCCCCAACCATCATAGATTTTTTTCTTTTATTAAGAAAACTTTTTCTTAACTTTTTACAACATTGGTCACATACAATATTTGTCCTTTCATGATTGGCTAATTTCACTCAACATAATGTCCTCCAGGTTCATCCATTTGTGAGGTGTTTCAAAGATTCATCATTCTTCAACATTGTGTTGTATTCCATTGTCTATCTGTACCAAAGTTTGTTTAACCATTCTTCTGTTGATGGGCATTTAGGCTGACTCCATCTTTTTGATATGTCTCATATAGACTGCATATTGAAGGATCCTGTTTTCGTATCCATTCTGCTACTGTCTCTTGACTGAATGTGTTCAATGTATTTACTTTCAGTGTAATTCTCAATAGGTATGAATTGATTGCTGTCATTTTGCTGTGTGTTTTTTTTATGGTGCTGCTGGATTCTTTGTCCAATATAATCTTCTGTGCTGAGTTCATTTGGTTTGTGGGTTTTTTCTTTTCATTTTTGTTTTGTTAATGTTTACTAAATCTTTCTAATTTTCCTCTTTCTTTCAATTTTGATGTGCAGGTGTATTAATTTTCTTTGATGTTACCCTGTAATCAGTTTTTTTTTCCTCCCCTATTTAAAACATCTGTTTTACCTTGAAATCTACTTGATTTCCTCATAATTTGGAAGTTCTGTATGTACACTGTTCCATCTTTTTGCTTTTTAGTTGACTTCATAATATGTTGATGTCTTTGGTTTCCTATTTAATGAGTCCGCAACATTCTTGTGACCTCAAAACATTAGACACTCCATTCGGCAATGTCATTCCTTCCAAGGCTATTTCCAGCAGATACCACCATCACTCAGTTGAACCTTCATGTAATCTTGCTTTTTCCTAGGAAAAAGTCAGTGATCCCAGCTTCTAGCTCAGTTCCTTCGCTTGTCCCTTTTAGGTTGGAATGACTAGGAGTTGTATACCTTCTTTGATTGCAGGGCACTGGCCTACTGTGTAGACATCTTAGCTAAGTTTAATGAAATACAGCTAATCCAGTCAGATCAGGACCACTATGGAAATCCATGATCCCAGTTCCTATAGTTGCCTGGGCATGATTGTAGGTTTTCCTTTAAGAGCTGAGTTCATTCATTCTTTCAGTATATATTTAATTAGTACTTACTATGTGCCAGGCATTATTCTGAGAATATTTTTCTGTGAACAAAACGAAGTTCCAGCTCTCATTGAGTCTGCAATCTGGTTGGGGAAGAAATATTACAATAATACAATCAATATTATAGATCAACACTTAACAACAACATTTTCAAGGAGAATGTGGTGGCTTTGTAGGATAAGCACTGGATTGTGACCCACAAGGTTGGCGGTCTGAGCCAATAGCTACTCTGCCAGAGAAAGATGAGGCTTCCTATTCCTACAAAAGACTTACATCCTCAAAAATCCTGTACAGGGTTGCTGAGTCAGAACTGGCTTGATGGCACTTAACAACAACAACAACAGATGTTTTTAAGGTCCATCTATGTTGTAGCCTGTATCAGAACTTAATTTCTCTTTATGACTGAATAATATTACTCTGTATGGATATAAACATTTTCTTTATTCATCTGTTAATAGGCATTTGGGTTGCTTTCACCATTGGTTATTGTGAATAGTGCAGCAGTGAACTTTGATTTATAAATATCTGTACCCCTACTTTCAAGTCTTTGGGGTATGCACTTGTAAAAATGTCATGGCAGGGAGGTTGGACCTCCTCTAACTTTGCAAGGAAGAGAATCAAGATCAAGAGACTAAGTTTGAGTCTTATGAGGCGGAAGTCAGACATAATCTCCTCTCTCAAACCTCTTAACCAATTTTTACACCAACTGTCTCTCCCACTGCACTTTCTACTTCTCTGATGAGTTTGAGAATTCACTGCTATGACCACACAGAGCTCACATACAATACTCATGATTATGAGGTTTATTAAGGAATTGTTGTTGTTGTTGTTGTTAAGTGCTGTCGAGTCAGTTGTGACTCAATTCAGTATCACAAATTACTGCAAATCTAGTTCTTCAGAGCACATCCTCTTCTCCATCCTGCCCATAGACAGGCCTTTCTGGTCCCCAACCTCTCAACCCTTTAGCCCAGCTTCTGCCCCAATCAGGCAAATGTTAAATCCTCTCTGCCAGTAAGTACCCAGGGGCATCCCATTCTACCAGTAAGCATTGGTCCGAAAGCAGTCAGCTCTCTCCTTCAGTTGGTTGGTAAGCCTAGCTCTGCCAAGTGACTGGAGGCACGCCACTTGACCAGTAAGCCTCCTGCCCCTAGGCGCTCAACTCTTTCTGTCCCGTGGCTTGTGGTGAAGCCGACCACGCTATTTCCTGCTCATCTCCTGATTCTGCTGCTCTAATACTCTCATTTCTCGATCACAGCTTCTCATCATCTCTCATCTCTGATGTTACAGCTTGTTCTCTCTCTGTCTCTATTTCCTGAATCTAGGAGGTTCTCAGTCCAGGGTCCCAGGTCCAAAGGATGAATTTTACTACCACCTCTTCTTTAGTGATATCTCCCCCTTTCTGTCTCTGGGATGGCTCATTTTTAGCCTAATGGGATGACAAAACAGAGCAATCTCTTCATTAAGGTGCCATACACTGTATTTGTATGGTCCCATCCCCATACGGTTGTATTCTCTCACCATACTTATTCAACCTGTATGCTGAGCAAATAATCCCAGAAGCTGGGTTCTATGAAGAAAAACGTGGCATCAGGATTGGAGGAAGACTCATTAACAACCTACAATATGCAGATGATACAACCTTGCTTCCTGAAAGTGAAGAGGACTTAAAACATCTACTGATGAAAATCAAAGAGCACAGCCTTCGATATGGATTACATCTCAATGTAAAGAAAACAAAAATCCTCACCACTGGACCAATAAACAACACTCTTATCAATGGAGAAAAGATTGAAGTTGCCAAGGGCTTCATTCTTCTTGGATCAACTATCAACACTCATGGAAGCAGCAGTCAAGAGATCAAACAATGTATTGCATTAGGCAAATCTGCTGCATAAGACCTTTTTAGAGTGTTGAAGAGCAAAAATGTCAGCTTGAGGACTAAGGTGCGCCTGACCCAAGCCATAGTATTTTCAAAAACCTCATATGCATGTGAAAACTGGACAGTGAATAAGGAAGACCATATAAGAATTGATGCTTTTGAGTGGTGGTGTTGGAGGAGAATATTGAAAGTTCCATGGGCTGCCAAAAGAACCAATAGATCTGTTTTGGAAGAAGTGCAGCCACAGTGCTCCTTAGAGGCCAAGATGGCCAAACTTCGCTTCTCATACTTTGGACATATTGTCAGGAGGGACCAGTCGCTGGAGAAGGATATCATGTTTGGTAAGGTGGAGGGTCAGAGAAAAAGAGGTAAAACCCCAACGAGATGGATTGGTCAAGTGACAGCATCGATGGACTCAAGCATGGCAACAGTAGTGAGGTTTGCCCAGGATCAGGCAGTGTTTCGTTCTGCTGTGCATAAAGTCGCTATGGATCAGTACTGACTCAATGGCATCTAACAACAATAACAACAACATCCCCAAACCAGGAGTCCTAGATAAGTTGTAGGATAAGCACTAGACTGCAAGGTCAATTTGAACTGGAAGGTTGATTCAAATTTACCAGCCACTCTTTGGAAACCCTATACCAGGTTGCTATGACTCGAAACCGACTCTATGGCACTTCACAACAACAGTGTGGTTATGAGGATTAATGAAATTAGATGTATACACACATGCAGAGCAGTGCCTGGCACATAGTAAAGTACCAAGGCTTACCTGTTAGTATTAAATTGTGGAGTTGGAAAAAAGGTCAGTGATTTTAGTCAGGTGGGCTTCAAGGAAGGAGCAGAAGGTCAACAAAACCTCAGAGAGCAGTGAGCTGGCTGAGCAGAGGGGAGGAGTGGAAGGAGGGTGAGAATACAGGTCAGGAGGGAACGGGCCAAACACATTGCTGAGACAGTGAGGGGAGAGCTGGCCTTTGTCCTTATTCAGACCCAGTCATTTTGGAATAAGGAGAGCATAGTACCCCTTTCCATGCTAATAGACTAGGCCCAGCTAAGGTTGACCTCAAGGACTCGTGGTATGGCACTATAGTATCAGTATTGGACTTCAAACCACAAGTTTGGTGATTCATACCCACCAACTGCTCCTCAGAAACCCTGTACAGAGTTGCTTTGAGTCAGAACCGACTTGATGGCATGTAACTACAACAATAACAATAACAACAAGGTTGACCTCAAGTGAAAAGGCATTTGGTTGATGGCCAGGTTCCCATCTGTGTTCTTATGTTATTTGGCTTCCCTCTTTGCTTCTTTCTGTTTATATGTCTCTCATTCTGTTCTCTTGAAATATGTCACAAATATTTCACCTGTACTTGGCATTGTTGTTGTTAAGTGCTGTTGAGTCATTTCCAACTCCCAACAGCCTTGTGTAGGGTTTCTGAGGAGTGGCTGGTGAGTTTGAACCACTGGCCTTTTGGTTAGCATCTGAGTGCTTCTCTTGCTTCTTCCAAAGACTATAAAAGGATCTATAGAAAAGAAGATTCTAGAGAAAATGGAAACCTCCCAAGAAGATTAAGCACATTTTTTCTTTCTCTTGATAATAGTTTGGTGAAGGTGGGACTAGAGCATGCTCAGAGACTGCCAGGCATGTCTCAAATCTAGTCCCCCGCAGTTGCAGTTGAGCAGGGCAGACATCTGCATGGTATCTGGGCCTCCACAGGAAACCAGCCCCTCAACAGCCTGCCCAGAGAGGGATATCCAACTTGCTGCTGTGATTTGGAGATCAATTTAATCTCATTATACAAGGGAATGGGAACCTCAAAAAGTTCAGGGAAAATGGAACTTTAAGAGAATGAAAAATTTTACATAAACTTTTTAAAGCCCTCTTGTATAATCAGTTACCACCAGACCAAATGATTGCTTTTCTCTGCCCTGTGTGCTCCCCTCCTTATCCTATTTAATTCCATTTTGTTTGGAAGAAGCGGGTCTTTTCCAGTTTGAACTCCAGAAATATATTTTTTATTTTTGTATAAAAACTTAAAAAACCCAAAAAACTTAAAAGAAAAAGAATGTCAGTGTAACCATTTTTCTTTACAACCCTCCTTCCTGCCTCTTATAGCCCACCTTTGCCAAGTCCTCCCCTGCTCATGTCCGCAGCCCTTTGCTCAGGAATGAAGCATCTGGATGGTGGGTCTCTATTTCTTTCTCTCGTCTCAGATTATCACCTCTTTCTCCCCTCAGTGTCACCTCCTCTGGACCAGTCAGGTCCAGAATAGTACAGATCTCACCCAGCCTATGGCTCAAATATTCCTGTTGAGGGCCTGCAGAGCACCTCAGTGTGTTCGAGGCAAACCCCACTGATGTCTGTGAAGTAAGCCTGGATCATTTCTAACAGACTGCTTTACTATTCTCTAATTAAGAGCCTCAGTCTCTGGATCGGTCTGAAAGCCACACCCCAAAGTACCATGAAACGAAGGCACAATCTGGCCACTTAGAAGGCAAGCATGCTGAAGTGGAGCTGAGTCAGCTTTTTCTTTTTTCTACTTAGTCTCTCCAGGTGACGTGTGTTGTTTTCTCATTACTTGGCATTCTGGGTGAGGGTAAGAGTGGCGAGATGTTGCTGTTCTGGTAGTTATCAATGAATCAACTCAAATTCCTGGCAACCTTGTATATAAGATAATGAAACATTGTCTGGCCCTGCATCAGCTTTGGTATGCTTGGATCCATTGTTATGCCTTTATGTCAATACATCTCATAGAGGCCCACCCCCCTGTTTTCACTGACTCTCTACTTCTCTAGACACGACATCCTTTTCTAGTGCTTGGTCTTTACTAATGGTGTGCCCAAAGTAAGTGAGCCAAAGTCTCCTCCATTTTTGTTTCCAAGGAGCATTCTGATGATATTTCTTCTACAGGTCAAATAAATGGCCTACCTCCCTTTTACAACAGGTCTCAGACATGATCTCAGCACCCAGTTCAGGTACTGCCCCCAACTATACCTTCTGAAGGAGAAACTTGCACAACACGAAGAAATTGCCTCCTAAGAACAGAAGGACAACTTCAAACATGCTGTCAATAATTCATGAAATGACAGTCATGAAACAACCAGTTCAGGTCATGCTGAATCTGAACCAGACCCGGGTTGAGAAAGCTGAAGGCAAAGGAAAGGAGGAAGCACACCTGAGTCAACTTGCTCATGATCTGAAATATTCAAATGTGGTTGCAAAGTGATTGCTTAATTCCTGCACCTGTTTTGACTCAGCACCCATTGATGTGCTGCGCCCATTTTGACAGTAATACCAATACTGGCAGCAGCAGAAGAAAATGGCACCACCCATACGGTGCCACAGAGAAGACAGAGATCCCATTGGGCTCCTGCCATCCGTTGTGGGGGACTTTTTGATGCCTTTTTCATGGCTGCCTTGTGTAGCCTGAAAACAAAATTAGCCTGGATCTGAGGCTTAAACTTTGCCAATTGTTGGTTTTTAAAGTGTTTTCATAGGGGTTTTGGCCTCATGAATGCTGTTAAACACATTTAAAGCAAATCACGTGGCTATGTATGATAGTCTTGGAAAGAGCTTGCCAGATTCATGGGCTCAGAAGACCCATGTCACGTTTCTCCTGGTGTTCAGGGCGGAGGTGATATTGATGAAAACCTCCTAACAGCCCATGGTCTGTATCCAGTGACTTTAGAGTGGCATGCAGTCAGGTGACCTGTGTTTTGTGGTCCTTTCTCTATGCCTATGCATTGGACAGTAGCAAAACAGATAGGTCTGTAGTTGTTTATATAACTCTTTAAGTTCAATATCTAGTGGAGCTCCATAAAAATTCACAGAAACACCTTTCTTTGCAGAATATAGAATTGCTTTAAAGTGCTTTTGGGAGAATATCTTGAAAAGATAGTAGACCCATTTATAGAAGAGATAGCTAACTATGACCTGTCTGGAATATAGAGGAAAATAACAAAAACAGCATGTAGGCTTTAAGTAGCTTTCTATTAGTGGAATGCACGGCTTGCTTTAGGAACAGTAAAACCTATGCCTTAGCAGCATTTTCAATTCTTCATGGACCACAACTTAAGTTGTTGTTAGGTGCCACCCAGTCAGTTCCAACTCATAGTCACCCTGTATAGGGTTTCTGAGGAGTGGCTGGTGGGTTTGAAGCGCCAACCTTGCAGTTAGCCCAGTGTATATCCTACAGCACTGCATCAGGACTCCGACACCTTAAGTTAAAAGGACTAATTTGGTTCATGATAGATCCCTGGGTACTGCAAATAGTTTGTGCTTGGCTGCTAACCAAAAGGTTTGAATCCACCTAGCATTCATAGAAGAAAGACCTCATTGTTGTTAAATGCTGTTGAGTCGATTCTGACTCATAGCAACTCAGTGTCTGAGGCTTTAAATCTTAAAAAAAAAATAAAAATTTAAAAAATGTTTTATTGTGAATTATGTCATAGTTTACATGGGAGAGCATTAGCTTTACATTCATCCTACTGTGTAGCGTTACATTGCCATGGTTACAATCCCCTCCATGCATCATCAACCAACCAAAGGGTATATACACCCTGCAAGC
>NW_006408524.1:26259626-26280417 GCF_000296735.1 Chrysochloris asiatica
GACAATTGAGATGGATGTTGTACATGTTCAGGATCATACAAGGCAGCTTGTCTCATGGGTGTTGCCCAGGTCCAATTTGACAAAGTTCCCCTGTGACCTCTAAAACTGCCTAGAATAAATCCCACGTCTACAGGATTCCTAGTACTTGAAGTTAAGCCCCATGTGTCCCCTCACCTCTCACTTGTCCTTGTCCATTTGATTCTATGGGTCTGGATCCTTCTGAGGTTATTGACTTATTCAAAAAGAATGCACTTCCCAGAGAGAAGAGAACAGCACTTTAACCAAGCAAATAGTGGCTGCATTTCTCAATTAGACCACCCAAGAAGACCAAGAGCACTTTTCCAGACTAGCATCCCAAGTGATTCAGTGACCCCTCCCTGATAGTTTCCAGACCTTTGTCCATTCTGGAGCTCCACCAGAATGGGCATCAAATAACCAGTGGTCTTAAAATAGATTCCCAGTAAAAGAATGAAATATTGCAGGTCTGGTCTGGTTGTACACTGGTTAAAGCACTTGCCTGCTAACAGAAAGGTCAGCACTTCAAACCCAGGAGTCACTGAGGGAGTACGATTTGGCAGTCTGCTGCTCTAAGGATTAACTGCCTTGGCAGCTCTATGTGACAGTTCTGTTCTGTCCATGTTGCTGTTGTTAAGTGCTGTCAAGTCATAGAGACCCTGAATAGGATTTCTGAAGAGCGGCTGGTGGGTTTGAATTGCTGCTCTTACACTTAGCAGGTCAGTGTTGATCCTATAATATTAGTTGGAATCAATTTGATGGCAGTGGGTTTGGATCTTGTTGGAGTCCCTTTTTCTGGGCAATACTTTTCTAGAAGGTTTTGTAAGATGAGAGATTCACCTCCTTCCTTTTGACTGTAATTGAACATTTCTTGAACATCTTTTATGAATTATTATTCGTACGATGTAAATTATGTAAAATAGTATAAACATTTTGGAAGACATTTTGACAATGCCAAGAAAAGTTGATCCAGCAATTCCATCCCTAGGTATATAAACTCTTGCACAGGTGTACCAGGAGACATGCAAAAAGTGTTTATTGTAACCACATCTGCAATCTCAGTAATAACAAACAAAACTGGAAATCTCCCAAATGTCTACTGACAGAATGGATACATTCATTTGTCTTTTTGTCCCCCACTGCACATAATATTCCAGTGTGACTATGGTGGTGGTGATGGTTTGCCATGGTTCCGACTTATAGCGACCTAGTATAGGATATCCAAGACTGAATCTTTATGGGAGAAGTAAACCTCATCTTTCTCCCATGGAGTGGCTGGTAGATTCGAACTGCTGACCTTGAGGTTAGCAGCCCAGCTTGCAATCCACTACACTACCAGGGCTCCAAGTGTGACTAAAACATAGTTATTAGATATTGCCAAGCTTTTTGTAAACGTGATTTGCTAATATAGGTGCCTACCAGCAGCATATAAAGAGTTTTTAATTAATCAGTTCACATCATTGTCAACATTTTGTAATATCAGATGTCTGAATTTTTACCAACTTTGTGGCTTTAAAATGATTATCTTATTATAGTCTTATGATTTTTCACTTCTCTATTACCAATGAGATTGCTTATTATTTTCTTTGAAAGTGGTACTTTTCACATGTAAATATTTAATCCAGTAAGAATTATTTTTTCATATGGTTTATGGTAGTGATCTATTATGGATTGAATTGTGCCCCCTGCAGTAAATCCTGACCTTCATGCCTCTGTAGGATAGGCACTTGACCTAAAGGTCAATTTGAACTGCAAGGTCGGGGGTTCAAGCTCACCAGCACCTCCTCGGAAACTATACAGGGTCGCTATGGGTTGAACTTACTAGATGGCACTTAACAACAACAACAATCCTATGTGGGAAGGGACTGTGTTTGTTATGTTGATGAGATAGGATTAGCCAATCTCTTTTGAAATATAAAGAGAATACTCGAGCAAGCTAGAAACAGAGAGGCAGAGAAGCAGAGATAGAGGAAGATACCTGCCAAGTCACAGGAAGACACAAGGAAGGACCTTTCTCCAAGCAAGCAGAAAGAGTAACACTTAGAGCTAGCCTTCTGAATTCGGGCTTTTAGCCACTCAAAAGGAGTCCTGGTGTGGCACTGTGGGATAAAACACTGGACCACAAGGTCAGTTTGAACCTCAAGGTTGGTGGTTCAAACTCACCGTGGTGGTTCAAACACCACTATACAGGGTTGCTATGAGTTTGAATCAACTCGACGGCACTTAATAACAATGTTGTTGTCAGGTGCCATCGAGTCAGAACTGACTCATAGTGACCCCATGCACAGCAGAATGAAACAATGTCCGATCCTGGGCCAACCTTTTTTTTTTTTTTTTTTTTTTATTAAATGTTTTTATTTTGGATTGAGTGAAAGTTTACAGGGCACATCATCAGCTTCACATTCAACCATTCATATTGCTTGTTTCATTACATTGATTATTATCCCCTCCATATATCATCAGTTAACAATGTTTCTCTCTATCCTCTTTAGCTTTTTTGGGGGGTGGGGGGAGGGGGGAACTTGCCCTTTTGGAATTTACAGTCTTGGCTTTTAGGGAAGGTTTTTACATTTGTCTGTGGATATCCAGGGCTCATGTATGAGATTACTAACAAGCATTACTGAATAATCAGATGAGGGACAGTTTGCTATGTCTACTAGGTGGCTAAAGTCTGATCCTCAGAGCCTATGGTTTGGACGGTCAACAATGCTTGGGCCCACAGGGTCTTGACCTTCTGACCGGTTCAGCATGGTCTGCATCAGATTCCCCCTTATTTATTGTTTGTTTAAGGGACGCTGCCTGTCTTAGGCGGTCAGTGCAAATTCCTCAGTCTTACCCGTCATCGAAACTCATTGCAGCATGGCAATGGCTCTGTCTTAGGTTGCCGAGGTTCCACGTGATCCTTACCCGTCTCTGGCCACACGTCCAGCATAAACAGCCACCATCCAAGGAAGGCAGGGAGGGAGGAGACCAGCTGGGGACCCCACACGCAAGACGTTGCCAGACCACAACCTGCTCTAAGGTGACCAAGCAGGATCACTATGCTGAGGTTCTATCAAGTTCTTAGGGGATCTTACTCTCTAGCAGGGGTAGCAAATTAGTAGCCACTCAGTGCTCACTTTGAGAATACCGCTGCCACTCTTGAGTCCATCAAAGATGCCACCTGGCCAATCCATCTCGTTAAGGCTCTTCCTCTTTTTCTCTGACCCTTCACCTTACCCAGCATGACATCCTTCTCCAGCAACTGTTTCTTCTGGACAATATGTCCAAAGTATCTCCTAAAATGGTAACAAAGTAAATTTGTTTGTTACAACCCTCCTTTTATGATATTTCTGTTATTGCAGTAGGAAGTGATTAAGAAAACACATTGTCATTGGTCAATTCTGACTCATAGTGACCCTATATGGGATTTCTGAGACTGTAAACCTTTCTGGGAGCAGACAGCCTTATCTTCCTCCATGGCGTGACTGGTTAGTTTGAACGGCCAACCTTGTATTAGCAGCACAATGTCTAACACACAGTGCCACCAGGGTTCCTAAAACAGGGGCTACTAATAAGGAGCTCTGGTAGCTCAGTGGTTACAAATTGGGCTGCGAACCTCAGGGTCAGCAGTTCGAAAATATCAGCTGTTCGCGGGAGAAAGATGAGGCCTCCTGCTCCTGTGCAGGGTCTCTATGAGTCAGAACCGACTCCACGGTACTTAACAACAACAACAAATTTCATTCATGTTTATGGAGAGTAAACATTTTGCTTCTAATAAGCAGGGAAAAAACTGTGCATGTGAAAGAGAGATGCAAGTTTGTATTGACTTGAAGTAATTATTCTTGCTTGAAAAACAGCCAAGGCTCTGAATTATCATGTACTTTAGACATTCTTTGTATCTGATTTATCTAATTGTATATTCCTGTGAATTATAAATACAGACATATGAGAAGTTCATTAGCAACCCATGTCTTACTCCCTTTTCCTCAACACATATATACACACAAACCCCAGTAGGGAAACATTGAAGGCTACAATTATGCAGTTCTGATGCGGTGTTGTAGGATAAGCACTGGACCACAAAATTTATTTGAACCTCACGGTAGTGGTTCAATCCCACCAGTCAGTTGTTATGGAACTTGACCTTAAGGCACTTAACAACAGTGGTTATAATAGTAAAGATATTAGTATTGGGATGCTCACCTAAGCAGCATTTCCAATTCTAGATGGGATGTTTCAGCTTTACTCTTATATAAAAATGTGCTGCTCAGGGTGTTGTAATCCTCAGTCCCAAGCCCTTCTAGGTTGGTGATGGATCCCAGATCTCGAAGGTTGTAGTAGTGGTCTGTGACTCCATCTCCAGACATTTTGCCTAGAACCACTTCTCTTTCCACCCTAGAATAGAAGGCTATCTCTTCAAATGATAGTTCTCAGTGCAGGGTAGGCACCTCCCTAGAAGCAGTTGAGTTTACAGCTTCAGAGGAGCATTCTTGGGCTGGGGCCTTTAGCGACACAAAGCTCCAAGCCTTGAAATGAAGCTCCCAACCCAAATTCAAACTCATTGCCATCTTTCTCACTCATGGAATGGCTGGTAGGTTGGAACCACAGACCTGCTCTGAAATGAAGCACACAGCTGTCAGATTTCCCTCACAGTCTTCCCTCCACCGGTGCACCTTCTCCAAATGGGCACCTTTCAGGGTCTTAACCTCAAATTCTGTGAACTTGATCTTCAATCCCCTGGCCCCTGTCCCTTTTCCTCTTGGGACAACCCAGGTTCTTCCATGCAATGCGACCTCTAGAGGCCCGCTGTGGCATACCGGTTAAATCCAGCAGAGGTTTTCACTACATTGAGATATCAAATGTAATACACAATGTAAGTAGGGAAATGGGTGAAACAACTCACTTTATTATTATTATTTTATTATAAGATTCCATTTATTTGAAATACTCAAAATAGGCAAGTCCACAGGTATAGAAATGAGATTAGTGGTTGTCAGAGGACTAAGGAGGAAGGAATGGCAATGAGGGCAGGAGGGTGTGGTTTTTGGGGTGATTAAAATGTTCTGGAATTAGACACTAGTGATGGCTACTTAACCCTGTGAATATATTTTTTAAAAAATTGAATTGTACACTTTAAACTGAGAAATTTTATATGTTTTGCTGAAATGATTCATTTTAGTTATTATTTCTCTTAGCAAAGTCCTGTGTCGTGCTGTGGGTTAATGTGCAGGACTGCAAAGTTGGTTTGAACCACAAAGTCAGCAGTTCAAGCTCACCAGCCACTCTTTGGAAACCCTATATAGGGTTGCTATGGATTGGAACTGACTCAGTGGCACATAACAACAACACTACCAACATTTCTCTTAACACAAAAATTTTGACTTAAATTCTCTGGGCAACTTAAGTTCTCTGGGCAACTTCAGTTTCTCTGGCACATTTTCACATTTAATTGGACTACTACCCTGCCCTGAAAATTTCTGAGAAATTAGAACACCTAATTTTTGCAGTTTGTACCGAGTGAAGAATCCCTTCATAAAATTTTCAAACTCTTATGGCTTTTTGGGTTGGTCTTTACAAAACTTCTTACTCCATTTTCAAACAAAGAAACAAACAAACAATTAGTTGTCCCTCGAATTAAATCTGTCTCATGGCAACCCCTCTTGTGTCAGAATTGAACTGTGCTAGGTAGAATTACCGATGGTGGATTTTTTGGAAGTAGATTTCCAGGTATTTATTCCAATGTGTCTCTGGATGAGCTCAAACCTTCAACCTTTCAGTTAGCAGCTGAGTGTATTAACTGTTTGCACCACTCAGAGACTCCCTTATTCCATTTCAGATGGGGGATGAAACACAAAAACCCATTACCAACTTTCACTTTCCAAGGGTGTTTACTAATAATAATCCATGTATTGTCAGCAGATCCTTTCTATTGTAATCCTGTAAATTGGTGAATGAAAAGAACTTGCTTTCCCTTTTTTTTTTTCCTTTCACTTTGTGGGCAGCAGGAGATTAAGGAAGACCAGGACCAGGTTCTGCTGGTCAGTGCCTGAGGTCTGCAGACGAATCCTTTTCTGGAGAACAGGTGTGTTGCAGGAGCTTTATTCCCCAAAAGGTGGTCACAGCGTTGAAACTCAGAGCTAGTGTCAAAAGACTAGTATAGGGGAGAAAAGAGACACCATCTTAAAGATCTTAATATTGTAAGATTCTTTATTAAGTCTTAAACAAAAGTAAACACGAGACAAAAACAAATAGATGACCTGTGTGAGGAAATCATAGGTACTATGATGAGTTTCTGAAGTTCTGTCTCCCTGTGGTGACCTTTTATAGGGCCCAGAGAACAATGGAATCTCCTCCTATAACCGTGGCTGAGGGCAGCACTGTGTGTCACATATTTATGTTGGGGCCCATCAAAAGTAGGGAGGGGGCTATCACAGATAGGAAAGTCGGAGACTCTGGGGTATGACATCACAGCTAGATGACCATTAAGGGGTATGTTGAGGACTGGCTGGGGCAAGTGGCCCCCTAAACCTACTTTTAAATATATACTGTTTCTAACTGTGGCTGGTCAGGTGTCAGAGGTGAATGAGATCCTCAAGAAAAATGGGCTTTTGAACCCTGAAAGCTAGGACAAGATGACATCAAGCTCTGCTAGGCTGGAGTCAAGGAGGCCTGGTAGTGTAGTGGGTTACGTTTGGGCTGTCAGCACTTTGAATCCACCCATTGCTCCATGGGAGAAAGATGAAGCTTTCTGCTCCCATAAAGATTTACAGCCTTGGAAACCCTGTACAGGGTCTCTAGCTATGAAGTCGGAACGGACTTGACAGCTCGTAGCTGCAGCAGGCTGGAGTCGTTTCCAGGCCAAACAGCCTTCAGATTTCATGTCCTACAAGCCCAAGTCACCTGAAGTGACCTACACAGAGGAGAGAAAGTGATCTGGTATCTTTTAGTTTTAAGGCTACTAATATTCACGTGGAGGAAGAAATTCACATCACGTTAGCCTACATTGTGTTCTTCCAGTTCAAGTTAAAAAACAAAATGCTGCCAAGCAGAAACTGAAGCCCTTACTCATTTCTCAAGTGAAATGAAATAAAATTGATTGTCTATAAAATATTTATTAGACCTAGGCTCATGTTTGAATTATAACATCTCCTGCAGGCTTTAAAATGTCCTCTATCTTGCTTATTTCATTATTGATTAGCAGACAAAACTTTTACTTAATGCAGTGACTATAATCTGTTTACAGGGATTAATTTACTCACCCTTGAGGATTAATTTAATTCCTTTGTAGTAGCAATTTTTCTTGGAATTTTTTTTTATCAAAGAGTCACATCCAAATTTATTTTACTGTTTTATTTGTCACAATAATGTGGGTATAATTGAATAATTTATTCCTGGGCTTGCTAAACTTCACTGCCCTTCAGAATTGTCTGGGGAGTCTCTGAAAAATGTTGACCCCCAGGTCCTACCCTAGGTCCCATGATGCAGAATCTTCATGGTGGGACATTGGAACCTTCTGTTTTAGAAGCTTCTCAGCAGTGTAGGACCTGTTGGTGTCTAGGTAATTTTAAGGTAAAATGTTATTGTCATTCCTGTAGAATTTTCTATTGTTAATACTAAAAGTCCTTGTTTCTTTTCACCTTTCTACCCACTAGGATTACCCAAACTCCCTTCCCTATATTAAAAGAGGACGCCATAGGGGAAGGAGATGTGTGAAGTCATGAAGCCACGTTGTCACTGATGGTAGTGTGATAGGGGAGAAAAGAGACCCCCATCTTCAAAGATATAAATACTATAGTTTTTTTTTTTTTTTTCCTATAGTAAAAGCATTTATTATCAAGCGAATCGGGCAACAAAACGTGCTTTAAATACTATGCATTTGCAGGGCGGACACCATACTTCCACACAATTACAACCAAAGACCTGACATTTGTGCACCTCAGACATCTTTATTTCACTCCTGTTATGCCAGAAATTCCTAGGGAATCGGTTCTAGCAGCTCAGGCTCCTTTCCATTGGTTCTCACAAAGTGCGCCTCGCTGTGGGGAGCAGGCTGGCTCTTTAGCTGAACCCAGGTCCCTTTCTGTTTGGCTTTCTTCTTTTTCTGATCATTTTCCTTCACTCACTTCAGGAAGCTGTCTCGGCTCTTAGAGTGCTTAATATGCTCAATGAACACATTAATTCTCTTGGCAAGAATCTTGCCCTTGACTTACTCGTTCACAACAATGCCGACAGCATGCTTGGTCACACTGTAGACTTTTCCAGTTTTGCCCTGGTAACATTTGTGGGCCATGCCTTTTTTGAACTGTAACCATTCCCTTGTTGTCCATAATATTGCCTTTCTTGTAGATTCGCATGTATGTGGCCAAAGGAACGACCCCATGCTTTCTGAAAGGCTTGGAGAACGTAAGGCGGGTGCCCCGCCTCTTTCCCTTTGTGTCTGTCATCTTGGTGGATTACTGCAAGATGGAGGCTCTGGACGAAAAGCCTTCAACGTTAGACTCTTTATTAAGTCTTAAACAGGAGTAAACACAAGACGAAGACAAACAGATCACCCAAGTGAAGGAAATCATAGACAGCATGATAGGTTTCCATAGTTCTATCTCCGGGTGGTGACCCTTTATGGAGCACAGAGAACAAAGGAATCTCCTCCTATAACCATGACTGATGGCAGGAGTCATACGTCCCATACGTATGTCGGGCTTAAGAAAAGCAAGGAGGAGACTATTGCAGATAGGAAGGCTTACAGTTTCTGAGGTTCTCAGAGTATGACATCACAACCAGGCGACCATTAAAGGGGGTGTCCAGGAATGTTCTTGTGAGGGCTGACTAGGGGAAGTGGCCTCAAACCCATTTTTAAAAATGTTTTATTGTGAATTATGTGATAGTTTACATGGGAGAACATTAACTTTACATTCATCCTATCATATATCGTTTCATTGTTATGATTACAATCCCCTCCATGCATCATCAATTAACCAAAGTGTATACCCTGCAAGCCTCAAACCCACTTTTAAATACACTGTTTCTAACTCTGGCATTTCAGCAGTCAGAGGTGCAGGAAGTATTAAAGAAAAATTGGCATCTGAACACTTAAACCTAGGCACAAGATGGAAGGCCTCATCTTTTCCCATGGAACAGCTAGTAGATTCGAACTGCTGACCTTGCAGTTAGCAGCCTACTATATAACCCACTGTGCCACCAGAGTCCCTTTAATGAGCTCTGCTATTAACTAAAAGGCTAGTGGTTTGAGTCCAGGTGTACTAGAAGAAAAGCCTCATGATCTACTTCCAAAAAAACCAGCCATTGAATGAACACCTTAAGGCGCACAGTCTACTCTGACCTGCACAGGTTTACCATGATTAGGAATCAACTTGATGACAACTGGTGTTTAAAGTCAGTTGATGACTAGAGACACAGACTTTTTCAAAGCTATCAAGTCTAAAACAACAGCAGCCACAAGAATGACAACAAAAATTAGGCCTTTCCCATCCCAAATAGCAAAGATCTCATTTCCCTCTCCTTCATGTCAAGGTAGAGGTTTTTCCTGACTAAACTGAGACCATCCATTTCGAACTAAAATCCAGTCTCCTGATTTGATCAAGGATTTAATGAAAATACATTTATCAGAAAACAGTAAATCACAATTCAAGTCATGCATTTAATAAAGTGTACTTGGGGGCACAGGACAAATATATTCCAACTGAACAAAAGACAGGTGATAAGACATAAACCCCCTTTTCATTCTTTCGAGGTTGCATTCCCTTGAGACACTCACTGAGACTGGTTTCTTGGCTGCTTTTGAAGAATATTTTATGATTACCTTGCTTATCAGAGTCCCTGGCTGGTGCAAACAGGTAAAGAACTCAGCTGCTAACTGAAAGGCTGGTGGCTTGAGTCTGTTCAGAGATGCTGAGGAAGAAATACTTGGCTATCTATTTTGGAAAACCAGTCACTGAGAACCTTCCCACTCTTACACACCTGGGGTTGTTGTGAGCCAAAGATGGCTTGATTTTAATTGGCTTTATATCATATACCAGCATATACATGTCTATTGTTAGGTGTAGTAGAGTCATTTCTGACTCTATGTACAACAGAATGAAACCCTGGCAGTTTTACACCATCCTCACATTTTTACTGGTTTTCAGCTCCTTGTTACAGCCACTGTGTGATTCCATCTCGGCAAAGGTTTCCCTCTTTTTGCTGACTTTTCACTATACCAAGCATGATACTCTTCCCAGGAACTGGTCCCTCTGTTAACATTTCCAAAGTATGTGAGCTGAAATCTCACCATAGTCACTGCTAAGGTGCAATCCTGTAGTATTTCTTCCCAAACAGACTTGTTGATTCTTTTTGGCAGTCCATGATATAGTCAACATTCTTCACCAACGCAATTCAAATGTGTCCATCCTTCTCTGGTCTTCCTTATTCATTGTCCAGCTTTCACATGCATATGAAGTAATTAAAAATACCATGGCTTGGGTCAGACCCACTTTAGTCCTCAAAGTGACATCTTTGCTCTTTAATATTTTGAAGAGGTTTTGTGCAGCAGATTTGCCCAATGTTCTTGCCACGAGTATTGATTGTGGATTCAAGTGAAATGAAATCCTTAACAACTTAAATCTTTTCTCTGTTTACCATGATATTGTTTATTGGTCTAGTTGTGAGGATTTTTGTACTCTTTACATAGAGTTGTAATCCCTACTGAAAGCTGTATTCTTTGACCTTCATCATTAAGTGCTTCAAGTCTTCACTTTCAGCAAGCAAGTTTGTATAGCTGCATATCGCATGTTATTAATGAGTCTTCCTTCAATCCTGATGCCAAATTCTTCTTCCAGCTTCTTGGATTATTGATCAGCATATGGATTTAATAAATATGGTGAAAGGATATAATCCTGATGCAATCTTTCCTGATTTTAAACAACATGGTATTTCCTTAGTCTATTCAAATGACTGCCTCTTGGTCTACGTATAGTTTCCGCATGAGCATAAATAAGGTGTTCTGGAATTCCCATTCTTCATAATGTTACCCTTACTTTGTTATGATCCACACAGATGAATGCCTCTGCACAGTTGATAAAACACAAGTAAACATCTTTCTGGTATTCTCTGCTTTTAGACAAGATCCATCTGATGTCAGCAATGATATTCCTTGTTCCGTGTCCTCATCTGAATCTGGCTTGACTTTCTGGCAGAACCCTATTGATGCACGGCTGCAACAGTTTTTGAAACTCAGACAGACGATTCTTTTAAGAGTACAGTGCTCAAGGCAACAATCATTATTATTACTATTTTCAACTTCTTCTTGTGACTTGAGTGACGGTTTAGATCATCAGGTTTGCATTCAACAAATCATATACTTTGCTTCATTACAATGATTGCAGTCCCCTCCACGAACCAACAATTAATTGTATTTACCTCTTTTCACTTAATTTTTACATTCCCCCCCCCCCATGTGTGTCCTACTACCTTCATTTTTTTCTCTGCTGTCCAGTGCATTACCCCATTGTGCCACACCAGGACTCCGGAAATCACTATAAAAATAGAAAAAAATAAATGCAAATTTTGAAACAGTATAAAACCTATTATTAGATTTCCAAGAGATTACTGTTAATATTTCAGAAATACATTGGAAAGGCAAAGGAGTAGATTCAAAGAACAAGCAGAAAAAAGAATGGAAAAATCCTAAGAAAGCTGAAGAGTTCTGTAGGACACCATAAAGAGCAATAACTTATGGATGATCAGAATTTCAGAACAGGAAGAGACAATAAACAGCACAGAGATAATTGTCAAAGAGGTGCTGGAAGAAAACTTCCCTAACATTATGAAAGAAAAGATAAGCATACAAGAAGCTGAATGAACTCCAAACAAGATAGATCCCAAAAGAAAATCACAAGGACATATCCTTATAAAACTTCTCCAAACCAAAGACAAGGAAAGAATCCTGAAAGCAGATCAGGAAAAATGAAAAGTAACCTACAAAGGATAACCAATAAAACTAAGTTCTGATTTCTCAGCAGAAGCCACGCAGGTAAGAAAACAGTGGGATGAAATATGCAAAACTCTGAAGGAAAAAAATTGTCAACCAAGAATCATATACCGAGCAAAACTTTCCTTCAAATACAATAGCAAAATTAGGACACATTCAGATAAACAGAAATAAAAGGAATTTGTAATAACTAGACCAACTTTACAAAAAATACTAAAGGGTGTTCTTTGGGCTGAGAACCAACAACCTGAAATTAACATACATGACAACACCATCCACAGTTCAATCTAGATATAGAAGTATTTAAAATAAAACAAACCTACAAGATGGAAAATAGGGAGCAGAGATATCAATTTATAATGATGTCAATTACAAATCTAAAAGTGGGAATAGTATAGATACAGAACTTACAAATGGCATGGAAGTCAAGTTGATTTCAAAATAAAGCAGACTTTTAAGTGGGGAAATAAATAAATAAAATACAGGGTAATCTTGAAGAAAATTAATACACCTTCACAGCAAAATAGAAGATGAAAATTGGAAAGATTTAGTAAACATTAGTACAACAGAAAGTGAAAATAAAACCCACAAACAAAATGAACTTGGCACAGAAAATTATGTGAAACAACCAGCAGCACCATAAAAGTACATACAGCAAAATGACAGCAATCAATCCATACCTATCGATAAAGACACTGAGTGTAAATGGATTAAATGCACTAGTTAAGATCAGAGACAGCAGAATTGATATGAAAACAGGATCCTTCAATATGCTGTCTACAAGAGACACATCAGAAGAATGGAGACAGCCTAAATGCCCATTAACAGAAGAATGGCTCAACAAACTTCAGTACATACACACAATGGGATACTATGAAACACTGAAGAATAATGCTGAATCTGTGAAACACCTCCCAACAAGCATGAACCTGGAGGATATTGGTTATGTGCCTTGGAGTCAGTTCCGACTCACAGCGACCCTGTACAGGGTTTCCGAGGCTGTAAATCTTTATGGGAGCAGAAAGCCTCATCATTCTCCCAGGGAACAGCTGGTAGTTTCGAACTGCTGAACTGAAAGTTCGCAGCCTGATTTGTAACCACTATGCTACCAGAGCTCCTTTGGAGGATATTAGTCAGTCACAAAAGGGCAAATATTGTATGAGGCCAATGTTGTAAAAAGTTAAGAAAATGTTTTCTTGATAAAAGTAACAATCTATGACGGTTACAGGTCAGTGGGAGGAAAAATTATCCATGGGCCAGAAGGTAGACATACAAGAGGGAACTTAGCACAGAACATTATGTGGAACAAAGAAACCAGCAGCGCCACAACCCACAAAAAACCACAGCAAAATGACTACAATCCCTTTATACCTATTGATAATGATACTAAATGTCAATGGATTAAATGTATCAGTCAAGAGAAGCAGAATGGATAAGAAAACAGGATCTTTCAATATGTTATCTATAAGAGACAAACATTACACACACACAGCGAGAAAATAGATTTAAAAAGCAAAAGATGGCTAAAAATCAAAGGACAGAAAAAGTATATCAAGCTAACAGCAATAAAAAAACAAACAGTGGCAATATTAATTTCTGATAAAAAAGACTCTAAGGCAAAAACCAGCATTAAGAGACAAAAAAGGATATTATCTCTTGATTAAAGGGTGAGTTGAACAAGAGGATATAACCATAATAAATATTTATGTTACCAATGAAATAAGCTCAAAATACATAAATCAAATTTTAATAGAATTGAAGAAAAAATAGACAATTCTAAATGGGAGATTTTGATATACCATTTTTTACGAAGAACAAAACAATTAGAAAGAAACTTAGCAAAGACACAGAAAAGCTAAATAATACAATCCATCAACTTGACCTCAAAGACTTATACAGAGCACTCAACCCAACAATATCACAATATACATGCTTTTCCAGTGTACATGGAACATTCTCCAGAAAAACCATATGTTAGGTCACAAAGCAAGTCCCAATAAATTTTAAAACACTGAAATACTATAAAACATCTTTTCAGATCATAAAGTTATAAAATTAGAAATCAACAAAAGGAAGCTCAAGGGGGGGAAAATGGAAATTGAATAACACACTGCCTAGAATCTACTGGGTATTAGAACAAATGAAAAATGAAATAAAAAATTCTTTGAATCAAATGAGAATGGAAACACGACATACCAAAACCTTTAGGACACAGAAAAAGCAGTGCTTAGATGGCAGTTTGTAGTAAGAAACTCACAAATCCAAAAAGAAGAAAGAGAACCAAAATCAACACATTAACTCAACAGCTCCAACAATTAGAAAAAGAGCAACAAAGTAAACCTATAGTCATTCACCAGAAGAAAAGAAGACCATAGAAGAATTGGTGCATTTGAGTTATGGTGTTGGAGGAGAATGTTATATGTCATGGACTACCAGAAGAACAAACCAATCTGTGTTGAAAGAAGTACAGCCAGAATGCTCCTTAGAAGCTAAGATGGTCAGGGAGAAAAATGATGAAAACATCTTTGATATTATCAAACATTCTAAGGTAATGAGTTACTGGTCCTTGGGGCTCAGGACCATAGTCTCAGGGAACACCATAGTCAATTGGCATAACATTAACCACAAAGACAATGCTCTATCTACATCCTACTTTGGTGAGTAGCTTCTGGGGTCTTAAAAGCTCATAAGCGGCAATTATTGTTATCTCCATGTGTGGAAGAAATAAGAGTGATGAGAATTGAAGATGTTTGGTATCAACTAGTCCAATGGACCAATGTTGCAGGTGAACATCAGTCTGCACGACTCTGAGACCAAAGAACTAGATGGTACCCAGCTACCACTACCAACTGCTCTGAAAGGGATCACATTAGAAGGTTCCAGATAAGTGGGAGTGTATGTGGAACAAAACTCAAAATTATAAAAAATGACCGGAAATACTGGTCAGAGAGAAACTGGTGGAACCTAAGACTATGTCCCTTAACCACCCTTCAGGTTTGGAAAGGAACTCACCCTCATGGTCCAATTTTCAGCCAAGCAGTAGACAGAGTAGATAGGTTTATAGGGGGGACAACAGCACTAGTAAGATATGCTCAGCATAGAATGATTAATTATTGAAGATCAAACAGGCAACGTTTGCTTAAGAACAAAGTTGAGAAGGGTTGGGAAGGAGGGTGGAATGGAAATCGGAACCCCAGGGAGGAAGTGGGTAACTGTTGTTCCATGGAGGGGATTGCAATCATTGAGATGAAACAAAGTGTATGGTTTATTGAATGTAAAACTGACGATCTTGTCTGTAAATCTTCAATCAGTTCACAATAAAATGTTTATATGATAATGAAAAAAAATAATTTGGTCATGTTAAGAGGTTAAATGCCAGTAAATAAAAAGGAATAGGCAAATCATGATGTTAAACATAAAGAATTTGGGTAAAATTAGTCATGTAAGGTTTCTTCTTTCCCCTGACCCATCTGAACTGACTATAACTCTAGTCTAGGATCTATTATAAACACCAGTTTCTGAACTTTTCTGCACGTTCCCAGTTGCCTCCTGTCCAGGGAGCTAATGGTGGTTGTGATGGCCTCAACTTGCGTCTGGGAAATCACATAGCACTTTTATAGTGATTTTCCCCTGAATAACAGTCCCACTTCCAACCCTAATGGTGCATGGAGGTCTCCTTGGTCTGGTGATAGTGTACAGCCTGGATAAACAATATGGAAGTGACTTACTAAATGAAGGCCAATATTATGATGATATATTATTTTTGTTGAAATTGTTATTATGAAAACAATTTTTATAATAGCAATTTTCAACAAAAAATACTAAAATGCCTGCTGTATGTTTAGTGAAAAATGGAGCATACAAACGGATCACATATACACTGTCATTTGAAGTATGTAAAAATAAAAGGGATAGACTGATAAGGACTGAATGTTAAGAGCCTTTGTTTGGTAAAGCAACAGGTTTCACCCCAAAATACTGCCTTTACATAGGCATCATATCAATGTGTTTCATTAAAAATATGAAAGAAGTGGTCAGAACAGTCAATTTTGAGTATATTTTCTTTTTGATGTTCTGATATAGAGAAGGAACGAAGCCAGGCTCAAAGACACACATAGCAGTAGCTAAGAAACTCAAGAAAGTACCACCGTTCAGCGAGGGTTTCATGTGAGCACCTCCACGCACAGGAAATGAGTTTCTGCTATGGTAAGGCTGGACACAATTCTGAATATGAAATCTCATTGTGGAGGGATTCCACGTTGGAGCTTCCTACTGAATGGCTGCCACTGTGGGTGTAGTTTACATCCACAGGGCAGGGTCCAGCTGCTCATTTATCACCGGCAAGTCATCTTTCTCACCATGTCTTGATGCAGGTGCTGATGGTTCTCTTGATGCATGTAAATTCTTTGTTGCCAGCACACAATTGCTTAGGAAAAGCTTTCGAAAATGCTCCCTGACTGTCTGGAGTTTTGATTCTTGGAAATCTGAGTGGTCACCTTTGTTAAGGAGCACCATTTGCCTCTTGTCATTTTCCTACATGTTTTCTCTTTCAGCCAAAATGGTAGACAACACTGGTCTCTTGATATTTGATATACCAAGGACCTAAGACCTACCACTGCCACCGAGTAGATTCCCAATCACAGCAGCCCTACATGATACAATGGGTGAAGTGTTGGACTGTTAAATGAAAGGATAGTGGTTCAAACTCACCAACTGCTGTACAGGATAAAGATGAGGCTGTTTGCTTTCTTAAAGCCTCTATAGTATAGTTCTACTGTCCTATAGGAATCATGGTGTGGCGCTGTGGGCTAATGCATCAGACTGCAAAGTCATTTGAACTGCAACGTCAGTGTTTCAAGCTCACCAGCTGCTCCTTGGAAACCCTATACAGGGTCGCTATGGGTCGGAATTTACTCGATGGCACTTAACAACAACAACTGTCCTATAGGGTCATTAGTGTAGTTCTACTGTCCTATAGGGCCACTGTAAGGCAGGACCTAATCTTCCTGGAATTTACCCTATTCTAAAAGGAATGCCCAGGGATTATTATTTCCAGCTTATTGTCAGCATATATCTTTATCTATGTAGGTAGCTAGAGCACTGACATTCTTTGGGCTCCTGATAACCTGCCCTGATGCTTTGCTGACAGTTGCTGCGTGAGACTGGATTCAACTAGAGAAAATCCCTTTCCTTTCTTACACAGTAGCCTTTGCTGTGGATCACTAGGAAAGGTGGTCTTCATGAAATGACCTTCAAGACCTTCGTCCTTTGGCCAGCTCAGGAGAGGATCTGTTCTTGTTTAAGCACCATTGCATTTGTTCCAACTCATAGCGAGCCTGCATGGGGTTTCCGAGGAAAGACTAATGGGTTTGAACCACTAACTTTGTGGTTAACAGTCCAGTGCTTATCCTACAACACTACACCAGGATGCCTCCACCACTTTATTGCTGGGAAATTACTTGTATTTTAGGGAAAAGTAAAAACATGAAGTTTGAATTGGGAAAACAATATGCAAAGACATATTCCTGCAACCAGCCCTTAGCCACATAATTAAGATTAGGGATAAAGCAGGGACTAGCAATGGAAAAGCGTCAATGGAGAAATTTCAGGAAATGAAGGATCAGGGAAAATTATAGTAAAAGCAGTAGAACTGCCAAAATAATTAAAATGTGCAAGTGACTGGGTCTCCTTTCCAAATTCCTATCTGTGATTTAAAAAAAAAAAATCTGATTTTCCCTTTTCGTCTTAAAAGAAATGGATTATAAACTAAGCCAGTTAGAGATTTATCAGAGGTTCTTGTTATTGTTAAGTGCTGTCAAATCAGTTCTGAATTATAATGACCCTGTATAGGCTTTCCAAGGAGCGGTTGGTGGGTTTGAACTGCTAACTTTGTGGTTCATACAGACCATATGGTCCAGGGCATCAAAATGTATCTGAGGTAGTTGTAGTATATATATTGTTGTTGTCAGGTGCCATCGAGTCGGAACCAACTCATAGCAACCCCATGCACAGCAGAATGAAACAATGTCCGATCCTGGGCCAACCTCACTACCGCTGCCACACTTGAGTCCATCAATGATGCCACCTGGCTGATCCATCTCGTTGGGGGTCTTCCTCTTTTTCTTTAACCCTCCGCCTTACCCAGCATGACATCCTTCTCCAGCGACTGTTCTCTCCGGACAATGTGTCCAAAGTATGAGAGACGAAGCCTAGCCATCTTGGCCTCCAAGGAGCACTCTGGCTGCACTTCTTCCAAAACAGATCTATTGGTTCTTTTGGCAGTCCATGGCACTTTCAGTATTCTCCTCTAACACCACAACTCAAAGGCATCAATTCTTCTACGATCTTCCTTATTCACTGTCCAGCTTTCGCATCCATATGAGATTATTGAAAATACCATGGCTTGGGTCAGGCGCACCTTAGTCCTCAAGCTGACATCTCTGCTCTTCAATACTTTAAAAAGTTCCTGTATTTATTAAATCATGGAAAATCTTTAAACGAAAAGTTAAAAATTTTAACTAGAGAGATGTTGTAACACTTCATAGGGTTGTTGTTGCTTTAAATGAATCAGTGCAGGTATACCAGCCATAGAACCAGGAAGGCATTTACCTGTTGCCATAAACACTTCTCATCACCCAAGGAGTTGGGGCCTGAATAGTGGACCAATCTGCACTGAAAAACCTATTTTTTCCACAGCCATGCCTATTAGCAGAAATGACCAAAGGCAGCAAGAAGATGACCTTTGATCATAGGAATTTGGGTAGGATAAATTTTCATCTGTAATTCTAGTGCAAAGGTATCTTGTTGTTGTTAAGTACTGTCGAGTTGGTCCCAACTCATAATGACCCTGTAGAGGGTTTCCAAGGAGCAACTGGTGGGTTTGAACTGCCAACCTTGTGGTTTGAAGTCCAGTGCTGATCCTACAGCACCACAGCAGGAATCCAAGGATGTCTTAGAAATGACATTTTAAACTATGTGACCTTTGCAGAAAGGTAGGCTCACTGAGAAGGGGCAGAGGGCTGAACATTAACTGCATGCCAAATGTGTAATATCTGTTAGTTATTTCCTATTGATTTATCTAAATTTCTAAAGCTGCCCTGGTTCCTGACCTTTATAAGACCTGGCTTCACCTTTTCCTTTGATTCTGTGATCAATTCCTTCTTCCAATAAATTTCTTTTTCCTTAAGATAGTTAGCATTGCTATGGGTTGCTTGCAACCCCAAAAATCTACCCCAAACTGTCAGCATCACTGAAGTTCAATTTTTTTTAAGGTTGGAACTATGGCTACTACTAAAAGTGTTCACATTCATAAGCAAGTGACGTAGCTTACAATGGAATAATCTAACTCTAAGGACCCTTTCCGGCACTCATCTGTTTGTCATAATGTGGGGTCTTGTGTGTTACTGTGTCACTGGAAGATATGCCACCGGTATTTTAAATACCATGTTGACAGGTTTCAGTTAATCTTTCAGACTAAGATAGACTAGGAAGAAGGAGAGGCGAACTACTTCTGAATGTTTAGCCACTGAAAAGTTATAAATAGTGGTAGAACACAGTCAGATAGCCCCAGAATATTTAATATTGACACATGACTAGACCAGGATATTTTCGGACATGGTGCTGAAAGATAAGCCTGAAGAGCTGCCTCCTCAAAGTAGAGTTGATCTTCATTTGCTGATGGGGCACAAGGCAAAATGAGGAGAGAGAGTTGTAAATATCCATTAATGACTGTAACCTTCATTTGCTGATGGGACACAACTCAAAATGAGAAGAAACAGCCATTAATAATTAGAACATGATGTGTATAAATATGAATTTAGGAAAATTAAAAGTTGTCAAAAATGAAATGGAACACATAAAGATCGATATTCTAGGCATTGTTGTTGATAAGTGCTGTCGCCAGTCAGTTCCGACTCATAGCGACCCTGTATAGATGGAATTTCCAAGGAGCCACTGGTAAGTTTGAACTGCTGATCTTGCTGTTCAAACCCACCTTGAGATTGAGTGCTTACCCTATAGCACCACACCAGGGCTCCATCCTAGGCATTAGTAAGCTGAAATGGAGACTGGTATAGGCCATTTTAGGACCCCTGGTGTGGTGCTGTACAATCAGCACTGAACTGTGAATCACAAGGTCGGCAGTTCAAATCCACAAGCTGCTCCTTGGAAATTCCACATAAGATTGCTATGAGTTGGAAATGCTTAATAACAACAACATTGACCATTTTGAATCTGACAGTCATATGATTTACTATGTCTGGAACAACAAACTAAAGAATGGCCCGCATTCATCAAAAAGAACATTTCTAGATCTATCTTGAAGTATAATGCTGTCTGTGAAAGGATAATATCCATATACCTATAAGGAATACCACTATTATTCAAATACAGGCACCAATCACTAGAGCTAGTAATGATGAAATTGAAGAATTCTACCAACTTCTTTAGTATGAAATTGATCAAACATGAAATCAAGATGTATTGATAATTACTGGTGACTGGAATGCAAAGATTGGAAACAAACAGGAAAGATCAGACATTGGAAAATATTGCCTTGGTGATAGAAATGCTGAAGAGCAAATGATAGAATGATTTCATTGCAAATTCCTATTTTAAACAGCATAAAATATGACCATACACATGGGCCTCACCAGATGGCATACACAGAAGTCAAATTGACTATATCTGTGGGAAGAGAGGGAAAGCTCCATATCATCAGTCAAAACAAGGCCAGGAGCAGACTGTGGAATAGCCCATCAATTGCTCATACACAAGTTCAGGCTGAACTGAAAAATATTAAAACAAGTC
>NW_006408524.1:26280997-26282847 GCF_000296735.1 Chrysochloris asiatica
AAAGAACAAGGCACCAGGAATTGATGGAATACAAACTGAAATCATTCAACAAACTGATGTAGCACTGGAGGCACTCACTCATCTATGCCAAGAACTGTGAAAGACTACTACCTGGCCAACTGATTGGAAGAGATCCATATTTGTGTCCATTCCAAAGAGAGGTGACCCAATGGAATGAGGAAATCATCAAATAATATGATTAATATCCCATGCAATTAAAATTTTGCTAAAGATTCAAAAAAGAGCTGCAATTGTACATTGACAGAGAACTTCCAGAGGTTCAAGCCAGATTCAGAAGAGGACATGGAATGAGGAATATCATTGCTGGTGTCAGATGGATCTTGGCTGAAAGCAGTGAATGCCAGAAAGATGTTTACCTGTGATTATTGACTACACAAAGGCTTTCGACTGTATAGATCATGACAAGCTATGGACAACATCACAGAGAATGAGTATTCTGGAACACTCGATTGTGCTCATCAGGCACCTGTACATAGACTAAGAAGCAGTTGTTCACATGGAACAAAGGACAATTAATGGTTTAAAATTGGGAAAGGTATGATCCAAGGTTGTATTCTTTCACCATGGAGAAGGACACCATGCTTGGTAGAATGGAGGAAATATGAAAGCTTGTTGACACATGGACAAAATGTATTGAAAAATCATGTTGAAAAATGATGTATTTGTGTTTTCTAAAAGTTGATTTAAATAAATTCTACAACCAGAGTGTGGATACTTTTTGATTCACCCTCATATAATGGAAGAAGGCCACATCGTCAGTGAAAAAAAGGATGACACACAATGAGATGGATTGATACAGTGGCAGCAGCAATGGGCTCAAGCTTAACAATGATTGTGAAGATGATGTGAGACCAGGTTGGTTTCATTCTGTTATGCATAAGTCAGTTCTGACTCATAGCTACTTTATGCATAACAGAATGAAACAGAATGACACCTAACAACAACCAAAGGTAGGACCCTCTTAAGGAGTCCTGGTGGCACAGTGGTTAAGTGCTCAGCTATTAACTGAAAGATCAGTGGTTCAAACTCACCAGCTGCTCCACGGCAGAAAGCTGTGGCAGTCAGCTTCCATAAAGAACTATGAGATAGTTCTACTTGCTCCTATAGGGTCAATTAGTTGGAATCAAATCAGTGGCAACTGATTTGTTGTCTCTCAGTTTACAATTTCATAATTCCCAAATCACATGCAAAAATCAATTTCATTAACTTATAATTATGCCTCTTATCTTCTGAGATTGCAAATAGGGAAGACTATAATTCATAGGCCCTCCAGCAAAACAGCACCATTTACTGCTTGTCTCTTACTTACTCCTTTGAAATACAGTTTTAATATAGTGTAATTCACGTTTGTAATATTGGTCCTATGGACTGGAGACATCCACAGAGCAGTCACGTATACTGTTATGACTGGGACTAGGCCAAATTAGAATCATTCTGGACTGCAGCTACATGAATCTGGTGGAGAGGAGGGAGAGAAGGACGATGAGGAAGCTGATTCTGGTCAAAACCCATAATCAGGTGCAGAAGGTTGGGTTGTGGTGGTAGGGTGGGGATGAGCAATTAATGTGATTGTGACATTTATGTGTCAACTTGGCTATGCCCTGGTTATCAGTGGTTTGTCAGTTATGATGTAATATCCCCAACTTTGTTATAATGTAATCACCTCTGTGATGAGATTTGCTGTGAGTAAGCCAATCAGTTTGGGGAGTTTTCTTGGCGATGTGGCCTTCTTCCAATATATGAGGGTGAATCAAAAAGTATCCACACTCTGGTTGTAGAATTTATTTAAATCAACTTTTAGAAAACACAAATACATCAGTTTTCAACAT